>NC_056742.1:379548193-379668193 GCF_019279795.1 Protopterus annectens
AGTTATTAATTTAGCTGCACAGTAATATGGCCTGTTTACTTCTGTTATATTGCATGAATCTCTATCGACAGTCCTAATTAATGTGTTCATTTGTTTTACCAAACTTCTGACTTTTTGGGTTTTTATTGACCTTATTTAGTCTATTTCTTTCATTGATCTTAAGTCTATCTCTCTCTATTAAGTCAAGCAACTCTTCTCTTAGCTCTGTTTCTTCTACACTTTGGGCATATTTTTTGTTTTCCATTTCCTGCAGGCATTCTGTAGAAAGTTCCATCTTCCTGTGGCACGTTTTCTTCAGTTTCATCTTGAGCCATCCATTGCTTTGTCATGTAAGTACTCACTGGCTTATCACTCCTCAACATTAACTGCGTCAGAGTTTCTACAGTTTCCTGTTCCTTCCCTTGCTGTCCAGCCTCAAGTGAATGTTTATACTGGTTTTCTGTGAAAGGCTCCAAAATATCTTCAATATGGCACCTGACCAGTTGCTTCCCATTCCACTGGTTTCCCCTTAATTTGAAATTCCATTCCTCTGTCCTGTTGTAGTGCTTTCTGAATTAGATTTTCTACACGGAATTCTTCACTTTGGAGCTACTTCATGACCTCAGTTTCTATTTCTTTAACTTTTCCATTACTGATCTCCTTTTCTGCTTTTCCTCTTTGTCATCTTATTTTTTGTATTGTAAAGTTTTCCATGTCCGAATTCCTTTGCCTGTATTTCTCTTCAAATATCTTTGGTGCTGCTGTTTTTTTATTGATTAGCTTTGCTTTCTCCTTTGTATAGATATTACACCATATTAAATCTCTTTTTTTTCCCCATGTCCATATTTTTTCTTCAGATGCCTCCTGATCTTCCTGTTTCTCCTTACTTTGGGGACTTGTTCCGTCATGCTATGATATAACTTGTGTTAGACCTTCTACATCAAATCCTTCACTTTGCAGGCATTCCATAACTTAATCTTCTATTTTTTTTAACTTCTACTTTGCTAATCTTTTTTTCTACAGTCCCTCTTTGTGATATTTTTTTTTATTGTGAAATTTTCCATATCTGGATGCCTTTGCCTGTATTTCTCTAAGAATGTCTTTGGGGCTGCCTTCTTTATGTTGATTAATTTTGCTTTCGCCTTTGCATAAATATTGCACCATATCAAATCTCTCTTTCTTTCCCATGTCCAACTCCATATTTCTTTTTTATACTTTTCAAAAATATGTAGGTTAAGTTGTTTACATTTTCATACTTCAGATGCTTCTTTTTTCCAAACATATCAAAGTTTCTTGATCTATGTACTGTTTTTTTCATAAATCTGTTGCATTAATGACCGCAAATTTTTATTTGAAGCTTTTGACCGTTTTTCTTGCGGAAGTAGTTTTCTTTCCTCTAACTTATCTCTTAATCTTTTTGTATATCTTGTGTCTGAAAATTCTGGGCTTTTTGCATAATAGTTGTATCTTTCGGCTTTTCCCGGTTAGGGGTCGCCACAGCGGAACTCCGGTCCGCTAATGATTGGCAGTAGATTTTTACATACTGAGTTACCAGCCCTGACGCACAACCTTCAACGAAGGTACGCCCATTCACGCATGTCTCCACACAGAAGACGCTTTAGCTGAGAATCAAACAGGACAAAGTCTTACTGTGAGGCGATAGATATTTTCTTTCTTATCCTCAACTCTATCATCTTTATGGCTCTTCTTTGGCCTATCAGTTTTTGTGGATTGATGCTTTCTTCAACAGGTGGGCTTTCCTCCCCCTGGGCCTGGCCCCATTGTGGGAATGTTTCCATATTTTGAGAATTCTATACTCTAATTTTTTCCAGTCTTGGCACCAGTGCACCTACCAGGATTGGGCACCCTTTTATCCTGGGTCTTATGCACCTAGCTGTCTTTTTTGTTTTTGATCTACTTCTGTCCATGATATAGGCTATATAAATGCAGTCTATATATCACAGTCACCTTGGTGAGATTTTGTGAAAAACATGGTCCACCTCATGAAGGTACTCACCAAGACTTGAGGATGAATTCAGTTTTAGCAGTACTACTCTCCTTTGCTTGTTGACTTTTCATCTCTCCATTCAGACCCTTGAGCTCTCCATTTGGACCCCATTGTGGATCTTCTCATAAACTGTAAGATTGAATTTCCATGTAAAACTCTTGCCACAAGTTGAACATTTATATGGTTTCTCCATTTTTAATTTCTCCAAATCTTTTGTGTTTCTAATACCATGATGGAAATTCCCTTTCTAAGTCAAAGTATGATTAAAGTTCATAAAATGAGTATTGTTTCACTCTTTGATGTCAGCCAAAAGTGCTCTTCACAGCACCTGCAGTGTGCTGAGTAATGACTCCTCCTGCAACTTGTACAGAGTTATTTGTATTTGTAGTATATCTAAATATGATTGTAGACTTTTTTTTTTTTTTTTAATTATAAGACCCAGTGCTCCTACCACTATTGGAACTATCTGGGTACCTCTTCTCCGCATTACTCTCATTTCTGCTTGCAAATCCTGATATTTTATGACTGTGTGTCTCTCTGTATGCAGGACACTGTAGTTATGGGTGTGGTGATTTCAAAGCTGCTACCCTGTATGATGCCTTTGGTGTTCTCAATATGACAATTGCTGTTGAATTCATAAACTGTCAGTTTTATGATTGCATTATGATCTTGAATTGTTTATGTACAGTAGAGAGCCGATTATCCAAACTAATTGGGACCTAGGGTAGTTCGGATAATCAAACAAATAATTGAACCGGATAAAAATCTTCTAAAAATCTTGTTTTTTTTCTGCACACAAGAATACAGTTTTCAACCATTCAGCAATTCCAGTGGACAGTCAAGAATATTTTTTCACATACAAGCTGGCTACAAGCTCAAAAAACATGCTCATGTGAATATGTATGTTTACATATTCAGACTTTATGATTTTTCCTTCCTGAAAACTTTGGAAGGCTGATTCAGATAGTTGACTTTTCTGATTATCGACATTTGGATAGTTGACTCTTTACTGTAAGTACTATTTAGAGTTGCTGATTTTGTCCTTTTAAGCATTGTCTGTATGTACCTTTGTTATTCTCTGCCCATAACAGTTCCAACTATGAGAAATCCCCACTTGAACTGCCAAATAAAAGCAAATCAATTAAAACATTGTAAATTATTCCTGTTACATTTAGTGTAATGGGGCATCTGAAAAAAAGTTTTTTTTTTTTTTTTATTTTCCACAAGGAACAAGGTGCTCCCCTTTTCCCTTTAAACTCTTTGGAACATATAGATAGCAGCTCCATGCCTGCATAAAATTGCAGAAGGGAGAAACTTTTCAAAGCAGCACAGCAGTGTTGAACAAATCACGTATTTCACTCTAACATAAGCAAACAAGTGAAGATTCACTGTTCTGACCTCTTTATGACAGTGATTCTGTGTACTGGAGTTTGCTGAATTAGCTCACACAGAATTAAACTAATTTGGAGAGCAAGAGCATTAGAACCAGGAATGCCTTCAAGATCAGTCCTGTATTGCTGGGTGAACAGAGTAAGCATATTGGAAGGGAGAAACTAATCTGAAGAAATATACAGTAGGAAATCATCTTTTACATTACGTAAATGTCACAAAAAGCAAGCAGTGGCAAGGGGTTTATTTTTAGTGTTGTGGCAGTTCAAAAGATTAGTATGTGATACATTTGATTTGTACAGTTAGAAATATTTGTGAGAACAAATTTGATAGACATATTCTACATTTATATCTGTGCTAAAAGGTATTGGGAGTACATTTTTTTTAAACATAATTTCCATAAATGCGTCGCGACTGTCTCTGACTTAGCATACATTAAGATTTAGCCTATTTTGAAATTCAAATTTAGTGCTTATTAATAGGGAGACTTAAAATGTTAATTCAGAATAAAAAGTCATTTTGTCACAGTTCTGCATGAACCATTAGTCTAATAGAACAGGACTTGGATGGAGTTTTCATGCAAATGGATTGTGGTTTGCTTTTGGATAATTAAATGTTTTAATGTTGTCATAAGGGGACAAGTTTTATTTTTAAATGAGTTTTACCCTTGTTTTTTTTTTCCCAGTGCAGTTATAACTTGCAGTAATTTATACTTTATGGAAACACTAAAAATAAACTGTTTTAGATTTTAAAATAGAGTTATTCACAGCTTTTGCTGTTGATAATAAAATCCATTTCCATTTTTAGAAACTGGAAAACTCAAGTAAAATTGCTTGGAAACAGGTGGTGTTTAGCTTGGATGCTGTAAAATAATGCTGTTGATTTGTTTTCAAAACAGTCTTTGTTTACTGTTTATCAAAATAATTTTCAGTTCCATCCATCTCGATAATGTAAGCCTGTTTTTATAGTCTGTAGTAAATGGTGCATTCAAAAGATGTTCAATTAACATACATTAAGTGTCTTGCTAACTTTAAATAGCACCTTGTTCCATTTCTCTAACTTGAATCAACATTTTTAGTGTTTGCAGAAACAAAATAGGCTTATGAATTTCAAAACTTGGGTCCCATCAGATATTTGCTATGAATTGCTTGACTTTTAACTGTCAGGTTAGAGGAAGTGTTTTCCATGCAATGCTAGCAGGTATCAACAAGCCAGGATGGCAACAACTGCAGCAGTCACTAAGGCAGAGGCCTTGTCACTAAAAGAATCACAGGCCTAAAGCAGATGCCCTACGCTGACCGCCTTAAAAAACTCCAGCTATACTCTGTCGCATATCGTCTACTCAGAGGCGATCTCTGCTTAACATACAAGGCCATGTCAAACCCAGAGCTGTTGGACATGCTACACTTAAAGAAATCCCAATCCCTCAGAGCTACACGCTCCAGGGATCTAAACCTTGTCATCACAATAAACAAAACATGCTGGAGGGATAGGTTCCTGACCCAGAGACTCCCCAGACTCTGGAATAGATTGCCATACATGTCAAGCAGAGTGCCTCTTTGGACCTCTTCAAGAGGAACCTTGACGATTGGATGGGAGAAAGGAAATTCACCCCAGGGATCACGTCAGTCGCCCTGCTAGACAGGGGTCCAGGAAAGTAAATAATGTGAGAATAAATAGCCAGGGAATTGTTATGGCTAGGCTTGTATAGGTGGTAGGGCTGATAGCCTAGTACCAACCTATGAACCTATGAAGAGTCTAGTGAGGCTGTAAATTTTGAAGTCTGGAGGACCTCCTACAGGTTCCAACAAAGTATCTATCTGGTGACTTGTGGAGGTGGGGGACTGGGTCATTATGGGAAAGCATTGACCTTGACTAGAACATTGTCATGAGGTGGAAAGAACATTTTAACGCACCTGAATCTTGAAAACCATGTCTAGGGAGGCAAAAAAAGAAGCAGATGGTGAGATAAGATCCATCTCAGTAGATGAAGTTACTGCAGTAATTAAACAGTTTTTCTGCAACAAAGCTGCTGGAATGGGTGAGATTTGGTCAGAAATGCTGAATGACTGGACATTGCTGATTGTAGTACACCTTTACCCTGTTGCCTGGAAGGTTGGGACAGTATATCTGAACTGGCAAACAAGAATAGTGTTTCTCAGTTTCAGAATGGGAGACAGGAGGGTTTGTTTCAGTTGTACAGGAATCATGAGGTTCAGACTCACTGGGAAAGAATATATCAAGATGTTGGAAAGGAAACTTTAATAGTCAAGCAGTGCAGATTCTGTCCCATCTGTAGAACCATGAATCAAGTTTTTGTCATTTCACAAATATTGGAGGGATCGCTGGCGTTTGCCAGTACTGTTTGCGTATGCTTTGTGGACTCAGAAAAAGCATGTAATCTTGTGTCAGAGAATGTCTTATAGGAGGTAATTCAGCATTAGTGGGTCCTAGAGCCACAGCCATATGCTATTCGGTCACTGAGAAGTAAGAGTTGTCTGCATTACTATCCGAACAAGTCCACTACACACTTGGCATCTGCCTCACTAGCTACTTAATACATCTCTAAATTAAACACTTCTCAAAAATGTGTAGACTACATAAAGCCTAACTATATCAGTGGTTAACCAGAGAACTTAAAGCCGTGTACAGATTTACAGACAAAACATGCAAATACTGAAAAGCAGCTTGAGCTCCAGAACACTGGATGCATGTCAATTAGTTTAGAGAGCTTGCTAAAAAAAAAAAAAAACACACCAGACACTAATCTCCTTGGAGAATCCCAATCTTCACTTCAAGTAAACCAGAAAATATTCTAGAGTTAGATTAGCAAGATATCGGGAAGTGAACCAGCTAATAATTCTCCATTTAATGACACTATTTTTAGAGCCTTCGGCTCACCGTTTATCCAAAACTTAGTAGTAGAATTCTCATCCAGAGCTGGAGCTTATGTGAAACAAGCCTGTGTTGTTTTGTGACTGACTGTGCAAAATCCCTGTTAAGAGAAGATTTATTTTGATTTTATATCTTATTTTTACCTCTATTTTTACTGTTTATAGGAAGAAAGGGATAGCTTGTAGTCAAGACTTTTGGTTTTACCTCTAGTTTTCACTGTTAGTTGATAGAAATGGTTGATTTATTTTTTTTATCTTTACGTTTATAACAAGGTATGACCGTGTGCAAAAATGTGATGTAACGGAAGTCAAGCTTTTGTGCGACTGGCCCAACTAGTATGGTTGGTTAGAGTAACAACTTTATTGTAGTTAATTTAATATTTACTTCTATATGTTTGTCTGATTTTTCTCATCGAAGTTGCCTTAAAATGTCTTTGAATTCTATGGTAACTAGCATTGGGTATCCTTTTCTTTTAGGATTCTTTATTCATTTGCAGCTAAAAATGGATTCCTTAAATAATTATGCCATTAGTGATTTGCTAAAGTGCAGGTATGCTGCACAGTGTAGTAAATGCTATGTATATGTAAAGTTAACACCTGGTAACACTGGTGGCCTGTGCTCCTCGTGTCAAAGTAACAGGATTTGCTTACAGTTTTTAGTAGCAACTCAAGACTTGCTGATGGTTGCACTGTGTAACTGGCACAGCTTGGAGAACTGTTACATGTATTATTGACTGGACTGATAAGGTAAATAGGCAAGGTGCAAGCAAAACACATTTAGTAAAGGAAGTGTCTGTTGTCAGTAAAGATCACTCAACCCCTAATTAACATGATACTACTGATGAAAGCTTTCAAACTGAGGATACAGATATTCACCAGTCTGAGGATTCAGAGCATGTAGAAGAAAATAAAAAGAATAAAGAAAGGAATAAGTTTACAACAAGTAATAAAGAAGAAAAATAAACTTGCTAATGTTTATAATGCAAAGAGAATACATACTAAAAAGGACACTTTGTTATGTAACACGCAGATTACAGGGAATGAGAAATGTGAAAACCTTCAGTCTACAAAAAAAAAAAACACAATTTTTTCTTAAAAGGTAAAGTAGAAAAATGAGACAAGGGGCAGATGAAAATGAAAAAATCAAAATTTAACTTGGAATGATCGAAAAACAGTGCAAGGAAAAAGAAGAGGAAGACCGGGGTTGACAACATGTCTCAAGCTGTTTTAGGACAGACCAGCTGGATGAGAATTGTGCAAATGTAATAAGCAATGAAAAGAGTGGGATTATTAAGACTAATAATTAATTATTAAGATTAATAATTTATTATTAAGGTGATGAAGATCATTCCTTTGTAATAATTGATAGAGAAAATGTTACTGAATTAGAAGCTGCTGAGTCTTCTGATATGGTCAGAAGTGATATACTTGTAATTGGAAAATTATTTATTAGAGTAGTTGATACTTAACATTTACAGAGAAGATAATGAATGTCAAATAGTGTTACGCTTGCCCAGAGCAAAACTACAGGATGTAAGAAGGGTCTTAGAACACATTAATTTAAAGACGTATGAAGCTGTTTTTATCGATGTTGGTACAGATGATCTCACTGCAAGTAGTGTGACTGTTTAGTAGGGAACATACAGACCTCTTAACTAGCATAGCTTGTACAGGTGTTAGGACATATTTCTCACAGTTCACGTACAGGAAGGAGAGTCAGGCCACAGTGTATGAAAATATGTTTAGATTGATGCCTCCATGAAAAAAATGGACTGTTTTAAAAAAAATATATATATATGAAGAGCATTCAAGCCTAATTTTGGGCACTCATATGTTTAGACAGGATACAGTATACTTATCAAGACTAGGGGAGATAATTTTTGCAGTAGATCTATTGCAATTTGTGACAAAAACAAGATTGGATTTTTTTGCCAGGTCGAAAATCTATCAGTTCACAGATAGCAACATTGAAAGTATCTCTGATGACTGTTACTGCTAGGAGCATCATTAGTAACAAATTTTTATTGGTCAAATTGCCATGTTCTCACATTTGTGAAACATGGTTAAAGAACAATTATTGGAAACCAGTTCAATCAGAGTATACATGCTTTACTACAACAGACATTGTAACGAAAAATCAGATGGAGGTATTATGCTAGGGCAGTGATGGCAATCCTTTTGGGTTCGGCGTGTCAAAAATTCAGAAAATGCCTAACTTGACTCTGCTTGTGTGTCACGCCCCAACAAAAAAAAGAAAAAAAAATTCAATTAAAAATAAAACAGCGTGGATGTCAATGCATCAGGGATTAATCTCAACAGAATCAGGGACAGATCTAGAAATAAGAGACCTGGACAGTTTTAAACTACTAGTGCTATTAATTTGAGACACTGACAGAAAAAATCAACATGAATTAATATATGTTTTCTTAAGTAAAATTAGTCTATAAACATAATTATTGTCATTAAGTGTAAAAAGTTGTAAGTTTTAGCAGGGATTAAAAGGGGCAGTTGAGAGGAATGTAAAAGAGCACACTCCTAGAAATGCAGACCATTTGCCCTTTGCAGAAGTGTAACCACGAAGAGAAAAGAATGTCAGCTCTGCCCTTTGCAGACTATCGAGAAAGTATACTGAAATGGTCTTTGAGATTAATAACTTTCTTACCTCTGCAGCAGTATTGTTGAACTGGCTCCTGGCACAAAGTAATTCCATGCACTTCACACAATCAACAAATGCAAAAGCAGTTTATTTGGTAACTCAGGTGTTGTTGAACGCTGGTGTGTCACCCAAAATGTTGTGGCGTGTCGCCTTTGACACGCATGTCATAGGTTTGCCATCACTGTGCTAGGGATTTAAGATTGTTATGAGAACTGTTATTACATGTTCCATGATAACACTGATACTGTGCATTGTATAGCTGTGACAATAAAGACAACCCTGGAGAATATAACTATTGTTGGAATATATAGATCATCAAGGTCAAGTGCTGATGATGTAAAGGAATTGATGCATTTCTTTCATGTAACACAGGAAGGAAGAACACTAGTGACTGAGGTCTTAAATTTATCAGAAACAGACTGAAATAATAATGATTCAAAAAATTAGTAAGGAAATGATTTACACTGTATGTTCAGGAACGAAAATTGCTTCAGATTCTCAGAAACCCTACTAGGGAATGGAGCATATTAGACGTGTACCTAAGGAAATGACTGTTAATTCTTGTCAAGTGTTACCACTGTTGATGTGCAGTGATCATGGGGTTATAAAGATTGTTATTACTAGATAATTCTGCCAAACCGAAATCTAAACCAATGCACAGAAGGTTAATAACAATGTATATGGAAGCAGAATGGTCACTGTGTTAAACTAATTGGAATGATGTGTTCAGTGAAATAACTGCAGAAAGAATTGGCAAGTTTTGAAAGAGAAATTGCTTGAATGCAAAAAAAAAAAAAAAGTTTAATGTCACGTTCTAGGTACACAAAGTTGGGAGGATATATTTCCATAAACACAAGATGCTTGATTAAGGTTGGACTGTAACTTTGAAAAGTAATATAAGGAAGATGAACACAGTAAACATAGTATGAGTCAAGATGAAGAAAATTTTGAAGAAAATTATATAAAGATATTGAAAATAGGAAGTCATTTTATAGGTGCATAAGATGTGGTAGGAGTAGACACACAAACTGATAAACTGTGTGTAGATTTTTACAATTTATTTTCTGACCCAACAGATTATAGATATATTTACAAAATCCTATGGAAAGCAGTGGGGATAAATTGTCCTAGTAACTTCTAGTTAACCCTAGATACTGAAATCAAATTAGATTATATCATTGTTGCATTAGACCCAGCCTTGAGTATGGAATAACAATATGGAAACCTTTTAAGAAAACAAGCACGAGTAATTTGGAATGAGTACAGTGGAAATGTACCAAGGGCATCCATGGATGTGAATATTTAAGTTCTCTAAGAGAGTAGCTGATACATAGAATAGGCTGGGCACTTAGTATGGGTTTAACTGATCTAAAGTTGGTGTCTTCATTTGGTCTTCAACCTGTGGGTTACTGGATCTGGCACAGATCCAACTCTGCCTCATATCCAGCATCTGATCCAAGCTCCTCCCCTACCCATAATGCCCCTGTCTCCTTCCTCCCTTCAGATCTATTTTTCCACTCTGCATGTCTGCATTGTGATCCATTGCTCTGAGCTGCTGTTAGGGTAAGTGTTCTATTTTATAAATATTTTCATCCTCTCTCTCTCTCTGTCTTAAAGTTACTTTCTTCTATCTTTCTACCTCCCCTCGCGCATTTGTCGGGTTTAAAAAAAAAGAAAAAGTCCCTCTTTTCCTTGCTGTTGAGCATGTGTGTGTGTGTGTTTTTTTTTTGTGTGAGTGCTGTGTGGGCCTTTCAACGTGGTCTCGTGTGAGACCCCAAAGCCAGCTTTCCGCAAATGCATGTAGTGTGGCCATAAGCTCTCCCCAGCTGATGGCCACACTCTGTGCATGGAATGCCTTGGTGCTGCCCACCTTGAGACCTTCTTCTCCATCTGCATGGGGTTCAAACCCTGTGCATTGATGGACAGGAGAAACAAATTGACCCTCCAAGGCCTTCTTCCCCCTCCTACCACTGGGGCCCAGTCTTCTTCTTCTCCGGCTTCCTCTTCTATCTATGCCACGGCCTCTGAGATTCAACCTCCCGCCAAGAGTCTGGGGGCAGGGACAAGCCAGCCAGACTCAAGGACAAGCCCAGGAAGCAGTCCCCTGATCTCTCTTCCTGCGCAGGTCCTCCAGCTAAGGTCCACACAGCTCTGAAGATGGAGCCCCCCCCCCCAACTCTGTTCCCCTCATTTTTCCCCGGAGCTGGAGAAGCTTTGGGATCCGGTCCCCAACCAGGTCTCCTCACTGCCCCACTAGGCCGTGTAGTTGGTGGCCTCCTCATCTAGGTTCACCCGCAGTCTCTCTGAAGCAGAGGTGGACAGGATGATGTGGAAGTTTATTGGCACCCAGATACAGATGTGAGTCTTGCCTGCCCCATCTCCCTCCTGAGCAGGGGGCATGCACTCCACCTTCATCCCATTACTCTTTCTCTAATGTGACTCCTGGTTTCGGAGCCCTTGAGTCTGAGGACAGTAGACATCAAGGGGTCGGCTCAGATGTACCTTGTACCTCGACGCCGGTCATGGCCTTGAGCAGGTTGGTTCTGATGAGTTCGGATCCATCCAGCTCTGAGTCATAGCTTCAGCGCTGGATCTGAGGAGATGGTTTCAGCTGAGAGTTTGTTGGAGCAGAGCCTTCCTCTTGGGATCTCAGTGCCTGCAGGCTCGACTCTGGCTCTCCCACTGAGTCAGAGGTTTATGGCTCCATCGGTATTTCGTTCTAAGGAGGTCTGTTCCCCTTCAGGGTTTGACGTGGTGGAGAGGGTCCTCTCGATCCCTTAGATAGCCTTGACGATTTTGTCTTCGGAGTCCACCACGACTCCCTCTTTTTCTGGTGTGGATTCCATCCTGCCACCTCAGGGACAGCCTGCTGCCTTTTTGCCCCAGGGAGCTTCCACTTGGGAACAGCAAGACGTTGCCCAGTCCTCCAAGAGACCCCCCACTGAGGAGGTACCTCGCAAAGGTACATGCAAAAGAAGGTACTTGGACTCCCCTCTGGAATCCCTCATGGAAGACACCAGTTTGGAGGAAGGAGAAGATTCCCCCCATCACCCCCAAAGGATGCCTCTTTTGGAGACATCATGGAAATCCTCCTCCAACGGGGGGGGGGGTCTGCCAAAAACCTAGCTTGGACGAATCTAAGTTCCTGGTGGCGTTTGGCGCAGGACCCTCTAGTTCCTGGGTGTCCCCTCCCGCAGATCCACTAGTGGATCTTATTACATCTCAAGCATGGAAGAAACCGGACACGATAGAGCCCATCCTCATACACCTGGACAAGATATTGAGTGCCCCTACATAGAACCCACTGGACCAAGGGATCCCCGGTTGATGCCATGGTGGTGACAGCGGCCACTAAGAAGGAGCTTGCACAGGAGAGCTCCACGGTTCATCCACCTGACTGAGAGTCCAGTACGATGGACCATTTTGTGAAGCAGGTGTATGCTTCAGTGGCTTTTTCTGTGCTTGCACTGAATTACTTGGCACACGTGATTAGGCTTCAGCGTGATCTGGTCAAAGTGGTCACTGCATCTATCCCTGGGTCCATGTCGGTGGCAGATGAGAAAGTTTTCTCCTACTGGATGGCCACCCTCGCATCTATTGTGAACACCTCTATGCATCTCTTCTCCCATTCAACTGAAGGAACTGCTAAAGCTGCCGGTACAGGTGTCTCCATCAGACGCCATGTCTGGCTCCGGCTTTGTGCCTTCTCAGAGCCCTTTAAGGCATCATTTATTAATGCCCCATATGACAGTTCAGCCCTTTGTGGAAAGTTGATGCATGACACTCTAGTCCAGAGTGAGAAAGATGGAAAGACGCTGTCTGCCATCAGGATCTGCTTTTTGGCCCCTCAACAAACCTTTCCAAGGAATCATTGGGGGTCAAGAAGATGTGGTTCCGGAAATATCAGAGCTACCCTCAGGACTCTCCTTCCCCCAGAGGCAGAGGGGGATTTGATAGACGCTGCCCAGTGGCAGAGGGGATCCAAGGAATCTCAGTGATTTTGACAGCCTTTCTCAGACAGACTCGTGCAGCAACCCTGAAGGGTTGCCTGGTTATGTAGGCAGTTGGGGGATGTCTCTCAGTATGCCCATTGGCCTGGGAGTCCATCACGGGCAATCATTGGGTGTTATCCAGAGACTATTTAATCCCCTTCAACTGGTCACCTCTTCCATTCAGACACCTCCTGGAAGTTCCACTCAGACAAAGGGAGGAAGCAAAACTGGAAATTGCAAAGCTGCTAGGAAAACAAGTCATCCAGCCTGTCCCCCCAGACCAGACTGGATTAGGCATTTATTCCAGGTTTTTTTGGTGCCAAAGAAGATGGGGGACTTAAGACCCATTCTGGATCTTTCCATCTTGAACCTGTCAGTCGCCAAGAAAAAAAGTTTGGATGGTGACTCTTCAATCTCTCCTGCCCTTTCTGCAGGAGAGCTATTGGATGTGCTTGATTGATCTCCAGAATGTGTACTACTGCATCAAAATGGACAGGCACTCTCTGAGGTTTCTCCACTTACGGCTGGGAGTCAATCATTACCAGTTCAGTGCACTCCCCTTTGGTCTGACCACAGCCCCCAGGGTGTTTACCAAAGTGATGGCAGTGGTAGCGGCTCACTTGAGACTACAGGGATTCCAGGTCTTCCCCTACCTGGAGGATTGGATCCTTGCTGCCCCTTCCAGGCATCAACTCTTCCAAGCGAGAGATTCCCTACTTCATTTAGTCCAACAACTGGGCATAACCATCAATCTCAGCAAATCAACACTGGCTCCAGTTCAGGTGTTGGACTTAAGTGGTGCTTGGTTGGATACGATTCAAACCAAGGTCTTTCTAACCTCAGAGAGGCTCCAGTCTCTGAGGTTACATGTCCTTGATATTCTTCAAGCTCAAGTCACCGACAGTGGGAATAGTATTAAGGGTGTTGGGGTCCATGGCGGCCATGATCACTCTTTTATCCATGGCCGGGTTCCACATGCGGGTACTGCAATGGACCCTTTTGGTTCAATGGGCCATATTAGATCTTCCGTTGTCTTACCCTATTCAGATCTCTTGGGTGTGCAGGGACACTCTTCTGTGCTGGATTCATTCCCTGAATCTCTTCTGGGATCATCCCTTTCTTCCACCTTCCCCCTTGGCCATGGTGACCATGGATGCCTCCCTACTGGGGGAGCACTGTTCGGAGAGGACGGTTCAAGGCACGTGGTCCCCCTATGAGACTCTTCTGCTTATCAGTGTCCTGGAGATGAGGGCGGTGCTTCTAATGTTGCAGGCTGTCCGTGCCCATTTTCCCCTGGGGATGGTTGCGATCCAGACGGGCAATATATCCGTGGTCTGGTACATCAACAAACAGGGGAGAACCAGGTCTTATCCTCTATGTCGCAAAGCCATGAGAGTGTGGGAGTGAGTGATCTCCTCTAGCCATTTTCTGGTGACAACGCATATTCTGGGGAGGTCCAGCGTTCTAGTGGACAGGCTCAGCAGGTCTATTCTGATGTCTTACGAGTGGTCTCAGAATCCTTCAGTAGCAAAACAGATCTTTCTTAAGTGGGGTCAGCCTTGCTGCAATCTCTTTACCTCTCCTTCCAGTGCGAAATGCAGCAAGTTTTTTGCTCTAAATCCCCCACTAGGGGAAGTCCCCATTGATGCTCAGATTCATACTTGGCCCTTTGGTCTTTTGTGTGCTTATCCTCCTTTTCCCTTGGTACCCCAATTTCTTCAGAAAGCTCGCAGGCTGGGGAGCTGAGTCATCCTCATTGCCCCATTCAGGCCTCGCTAAGTCAGGTTCCCCTCTCTGGTCTCATCTAGTGACTCCACCATGGACGTTGGATCTGGCTCCGGATCTCATTTCTCATCCTTCAGGGCTTCCCCATCCAGACCTGGTCAGCCTGAAACTCACTGCTTGGCTGCTCCAGTTTCCATGATAGTCAGGATTCCCAGGTTATCATTACTAGTCAAAAGGATTCTGGTAGCAGCTCATAAGTCTTCCACCAGAAAGGTGTACTCCAGCAAATGGTTCATTTTTCAACCTGGGCTTCACAGCGTGCCCTGGATCCATTCACTGTCCATGTTTCTGCAGTTTTAGAATTCTTGGTAAGTATTTTTCAGCAAGGTAACCAAAAGAAGCAGTTCAACAACCAGCAAATTTCAAGAAAACAACCACTAGGCCAGTCCAAAGTAAAAAACAACTTTTAATAGTAAAAAACAAAAAAAATGGTTTAAGAGCATATAGTACAAGACTAAGCACTTTCACCTAATATAGGTATCATCAGAGTCATAGTACAAAAAACAGTCTGCTCAATGTATAGCCAGCCATCCACATAATTGCCTCCTTCCTAAGTCTTCTCATCATTTTACCCACATGGAATCCGGATTCTGTGTGGGTAAAACCATGAGAGGACTCTGGGACAGGATAGCTGAGGACGTAAGAGATATAAAGAACAGAAGGGCAACTAGTGTTTTGCACGTGCACAGCACTACTTGTACAAATTTCAAAAGGTTTATATTTTTCATCCTTGACCGTGTCTTCTTTAATGAAAGAGGAGGCGATCCAAAACTTGACATTGAAATTAAAGAAACCCAGTGGCAGCTAAGACTTAATGCCAAAATCCCCCCAGGCATTAATGAGTGCATTTCTATTGCTTGTATTTTAAAACAAAAAAGAAAAAGAGTGCTAAGTTTTAACATCAAGGGCCTGGAAGATTATTTTACTTACGTTATGTACTGTGTCTTTATGGCAGAATTATGTTATTTTGTTTTTTGTACCTGTGTTATTGACATTTGTACATGCATACATATTTTATTGGGGATGGGTGCTTTTAGAGCACACACTTTACTGCATATTTAAGTGTATATTCAAGTGCTCTGTTGTATTATTGTTTAATTACTGTTAGCTACAGGAAATTATGTGGATGGCTGGCTATATATTGAGCATATTGTTTTTTGTACTGTGACTCTGATGATGCCTATATTAGGTGAAAGTGCTTAGTCTTGTACTGTATTCTCTTAAGCCACTGTGCTTTTCTGTTTTTTACTATTGAAAGTTTGTTTTTACTTGGGCTGGCCTGGTGTTTGTTTTCTTGAATTTTTCAGCAAGGTGCCACTTCTTGTATGGCCAAGGTCCAACTAGCAGCGATTTCAAACTTCCATGTTGGTGATAACATGGCTTCCGTAGCATCTTCTTAGCTTTGCAAAGCCTTCTTAAAAGGCACCTTTCTACTTTGGCCACCGGTCAAGGACCCTACACCACCATGGGATCTTGCGTTAGTTATGCAAACTCTAGTATCATTCCCCTTTGAGCCTGCATGCTCAGTGGATTTGCAATTTTTGTCCTGGAAGACTGCTTTCTTAGTTGCTATTACATCTGCCAGAAGGGTTTCGGAGCTTCAAGCATTGTCAGTCAAGCCCCCTTATTTGATCTTTCATAAGGACAGGATATCCTTGCGTACTAATCCATCTTTTCTTCCTATGGTAGCTTCGGAGTCCAGTATTAATCAGGTGATTAATCTTCCGGTCTTCCTAAATTTTCAAAATAAGGGAGAATACAAGTTGCACTTGTTGAATGTGCACAGACAGTTACGTTTTTACCTGCACAAGACTAAATCCTTTCATAAGTCTGACCAACTCTTCATTTTGTACGCTAAGCCCTTTTTAGGGAAACCAGTATTGAATGTCACCATTGCCCATTGGATTTCCCAATGTATTACCTTGGCATATTCTGTTAGGGATTTATCCCTGCCAGGTCATGTGAAGGTGCATTCCACTAGATTTGTAGCTACTTCAGTGACCTTTTGGCCCAGAGTATCATTAGATGGCATTTGCTCTGCAGCTACTTGGGCTTCTTCACATACTTTCATCTCGCATTATAAGTTGGATATTGTATCCAGGAGCAGAGCATACTTTGGCCCCACCAAGCTCCGGAATATCCTTCCATGAGGGCCTCCCAGGTGTGTAGTAGCTGGGGACTCTGTCCCACAGGTTGAAGACCAAATGAAGACGACAACTTTTGATAAAGTTATGTGCTCACCATAAAGTTCCATCTGAGTTGTTGCTCTTCATTTGTCTTCAACCGCCCCATCCTTCTTCCCCCTGCCTTGCACAGACTGTGTGGTAGTCTGGCTAGTAGAGGATGTGGTCACCACAAGGGTGCTTTTTATTCTCCTGTTTTTGCTTATGGAGATATTTAGCATGTGACAAGGTGTTGGGTCAGGTTGGGATGCTAAGTTAGGCAACAAACTCAATCTGAAGGGAGGAAGGAGACAGGGGCATTATGGCTAGGGGAGGAGCTTGGAGATCAGATGCTGGATATGCGGCCAAGTCAGATCTGTGCTGGATCTGGTAACCCACAGGTTGAAGTCAAATGAAGAGAAATAAGTCAGCTGGAACATTATGGTGAGTACATAACTTCTTTTTTTGGTACATTGGCAGGTTAGAAGGGTATTATTGCCAGTGCCTTAAATTTATGTATGTATAAATGTATCATTTCCCACTGTCACTATACGCAGCTCCAGTAAACATAACACAGCCCCCTCCCCTCAACTATTTTGCTTCAAAGAATCAAAGCCACCCTGCTAAACAGAATGCCACAACATGGGGCTGATGGCCTCGATTCCTGTTTCATGTGTCTCTACTTTTATCACCCACGTGCTTAATATCTGACTAACTAACTGTATTATGCCATCCCACTGCAAGACAGCCATAGTCAGGTCCGTTCCAGAATTATACTGACCATGCCAAGCAAATGATTTCCACCAAGTCTCCATTCTCCTTGCCTTGGCAAAATATGTGAAAAGCTGATGTGTATCCATCTGACAGTGTGCCTTCAGGTGCACACAATCCTTTCTATTCTGGTCTGGCAGAAGTACTGAGAGTGTTCTGGACACCTTTATAGATGTCATACTTACCAATTTAAACAAATATAAATTAACAGAAATACTGTTTGTAGACCAAATTAAAATCTCTGAAACATAGGGTCATCAGCTATAAATAAACTCTCTGCTCTCTGTATGAATTATCCCTACAGCAATGAAATGATGAGTAATTCCTTTCCAGTAGGCTGTTTGAACCCTCCACCTCTCCCCTTGCACCACTCCCTGTACGAGTACCACAAGCCTCTTCTCTCTCACGCTCTTCTGACTGTTTATCAATGAACATCCCACAGATCTTCAACATAATGTCAGTGTTTGTCTATGTAGAGGATATGGTGAGTGAGTTTGGTATAATGGTTAAAGTCTTCACCTTATAAACATAAGATACAAGGTTAGATTGTGATCCCCACTTATTGGCTAGGCTTAAAATGGTCTTCAAGACAGTTAGCCTAATACTCACCTATTCACTTGTGTTCATATACAGGTCCAACCTTTTTCTCTTTTTTTTCAAATATCAGCTTGTAACAGACCTACAAAACCCATCTGACTGGCTGCATAACTACAAACTAATTCTAAACACAATGAAAACTAAGGCATGCTCTTTAGAACCCAAAAAAGGTTGGCCAAGGTTACCCACCAACTAGGCTATTACCTACTCCTGTCAGGCTACAGTAGAAAGTGTTATGCATTTATAAATACTTCAGTCCCTGTCTGGACCCCAGTGTCCATCTACAAAATTACATAAAGCACTAAGGCCAAAGTAAATGGTCTGTTATGGTTCAATAAAACATCTTGCATTCTTTCCCCTGAAGGAGAAGATACCATTAGTAAAGGGGTGTTTTCCCTAAGCTGGAATAGTCTTGTTATCTTGACCACTGTATCAAAAAAAGGATCTGAAAACAATACATTGTACTGGCAATAATATTCTACAAATTTGTCACCTTGGTCTCCAGAAGGGGAGAATACCACTATTCCTTTATTCCACGATGAAGCCATATGCCTACATTTGGAACTCAGCAGACTAGTCTTCAAGCATGTTAACCCTGTCTCATAAACTCACATCCCTTCCTGGCAAGCAGACTACAGGACAAAACCACCCATTACAGCCTTGGCTCCCTCCCAGCACATACCTCCACCTTTCAGGTGCCTGATTAAAAGCTACACCCACCTGAACATGTCTTCTGCATTGTTGCCCCAAAGATCTGGGCTGTCATCCATACCCTTTCCAAACTTTTACTCAGAACTAACATACTTCTTACTCAAACAAGCACAATTTAAGTACTTCCTTAACGGTGGAATCACATAAATCCATCCCCAAATCCCTTTTCTCTGCGTAGGTTCTACATGCATTATACTGTAGATGTAACTGATTAAAAGTGGATATTTGACAATGATGCATGTATACTCTGACTGCTGTGAACATTTTTTAAATGGGCATTATGTCTGATAATTGTACTGGGAATCTGGTGTGTTAATTTTGATCTGATTGAAAATGTCATGTATTCCTGGGTTGAGCCTGACAGTGGTGCATTTGGATCAGTGTTCTACGTCTGTCAACCAGCAAAATTAAATGAATTCATCTGAACATGTCAGTCATGCTTTTAAGGGTGTGTCTTGTGGTTTTTATGTACAGGTTATCACGGTACAGGATTCCATGGTCTGCATAATATCCATTTTGGGGATGTGAGGTTTACATTTTTGCTTACAGATGATGATGTCTTGGTCACAAGTGATGGTTATAACTGGTGTGCAGTGGAAGAATGTGCTGATGAGTGTGAAGTTGTGAGGAAAATCAACACCTCCAGTTCAGAGATAAGGGTCCTGTCACATTAGTGTGACTTTGTCTGTGTGTGATGAGGATTAGCCACTTTAGGTGAAGAAGTTTAAGTATTTTGGGGGTCTTGCTCATAACTGAATTAAAGTGTTTTGGAAGACTCATCGCTAGGTGGGCACAATAGCAGCTTTAGTCAGGAACTTTGTTTTTTACAGAGCGGAAATTAGGGTCCTTCCCAAGGCATCTGTGCTTACAGAGCACAATGGGGATAAGAATTTGCTAATCTTAGAACCTCAGTTTACCCACAGCTCTCTGTTTGAGATGAGTCCTTTGAGTTGGGTTAGGCATCTAGTGAGAATGCCCACATGGACACTTCCCAGTGGAAGAGGAAGACCAGGCACAGCCCACCTGGTGGAGTCACTGGAGAGATACAATGCACACATAGTATGGACTGTACATCTTATCTCACTTGAGAACACAAGGAGATCACCCAGGATGAGTGAGAAATTGTTGGAAGGGAAAAAGGTCTGTCATTCTCTGCTTACTACTATTACTATAGATCAATAAGCCAAGTGATGTGGAAAGTGGATGGCTATAACTTGCCTCTTTGCTATGAAATTGATCTAGTTGCTTAAATAAGTTTGGATAAAACATTCGGTGGAAAGTTTTTACATGCATTTTCTTAAATGTGTTTTATTCATATGTGTTAAGTGTAAGGTGAGTACATGTAAGGGAATGCATTGTGTGTGTGCCGTTTATAATCTCGAAATACTGAAATGTCAAATTTCAGTATCGCGAGACTATAAACCCGAATGTTTAAAATAGCGAAAGTTCATAATCACGAATTCAAATATCTCGAATTCGCGGTTATGGCCTTACACTATGTGATGTCCAGGATTGTATGTTTATGGTGCGCAGTGCCGTTTGTGGATCTAGGTGTTTTATCAGGTAAGTGAGTGTTTTGCAAGGGATTTGAGTGGGGGTTCGTGTGTTTGAGTGTGCTGATATGTTTGTGTGCGTGAGGGACTGGAGAATGTGCGTGTGTGAGTTTGCTTTTGTTTCCTGTTTGTGCAATCTCAGAGATAGTATATATAAGTAGGGGGGTGCAGGGGGGCTTGCCCCTGCTTATGTGTGTATGAGTTCTGTATGTGTGTAGTTTTTGTTTGTTTATGTTGTGATGTGGGTGTTGTGGTGTATGTTTGGTGTAGTGTATGCGGTTTGTTCTGTGTTTTGAATTTGGTGGTTTTGGGCTTGAGGTTTTGTAGTTTTGGTGCTTTTTGGATTCGGTTTCATAGTTTCGAGATACTGAAATTTGATGTTTCAGTATTTCGAGGTTATGAAGTGAATCCGTATATACATACATATATATATATATATATATATATATATATATATATATATATATATATATATATATATACACAGGCATACATACATATAAAACCATATTTGAAGATGTTAAAATGTAAGAATTGCACCCCTTAAACAGCATGGGCACATAATTGTTCAATTTAGCAAACTGTGTGTGTGACTGACAGCATTGGTGTCTGTCTCAGTAAATGCAGAATACAGTTGCTTATCTTGTGTTGCTGACTAACGTTCTGACTTTACTGGTTTCTGCTTAGGAATTTGAAGTGGGGCACTGATGGGAATGGCTCATGAATGGTTGAACTGATGACATGATCCCATGTAGCTCCACTTGTCTCTGGGTTTTAGACAGACACTGGTTAGTCTCTTTTGTATAATGAAATGCAAATATTGCTTGCTTCTGGTTTAAAAACTTAGTTTCCAAAGTCCCTATGGTCTGCATTTTTCATAATGATAATGATTAAACTAAAATGTTTCTTTTTCTTCTATAAAGTTGTCATAAACTGACTATATTCATAGCAGATTTATGTAATATGTTTCATTTGTATATTAATTACAAGGCAAATTGAGATGTATATTTTCTTTTATAGATTTGTTCTTTACTACGGTGAATCCCTCTTCCCAGCAGATTCAGTTTGAAGTCTGGTTGAATAAGGTAAGTGAAAATCTTGGACTGCATACATACTGCTGTCTTTTCATAACTTTATCAGACCAGGGATCTCCTAACATGTTCCAAACAAAGCAAGCAGCTGGTTACACTGAATGAAAATCAGGATTCCGCTCGAAAAAAGCAGTACTGCTGTCATCATCTTTAGACGTGAACCTTTTTGTCTTGGATTCACTGTTTTGATTTCTGAGTGACAGACATCCAAAACTTGCATAGGTGTTTGGGATTCCCTCTTTGGTCAGTGATTTATTTATTCATTTCAGTTTGATAACCTGTTAAGTGGGATGGTCAGCAGAGCCTTTTTCAGCCATGATCTGGGCATACTAATGCAAGACATAAACTGAAAATGTATGTAGGCGAAAGAATACAGAGAGTTGTACATTGTACAGTAACAAAGGAGAAGATACATTTGCATGTTGTTAGCAATTGTAAATGCAAGTGATGTAATTTACAGTGTGTACAGTGAAGGGAGGCAGGGTGATCCACTCTTGTAGATCTGTGATGCAAGCATCAGTGGAGCTTGTTTGAACTGCTAGTGAAATGGAGGTAGGTACATAACATTCTGCAAGTGTGCATTATGATTGATTTGTTACCTACCCGTAATGTGGCATTGATGATTTTGAAAACTGGTGTGTATACAAAGCAATGTTTTGTCTATGGAAAGTGTGGAAGATGTCTCTAAAATATGCAAACTGTAACTTGTATTATAAATAGTCAATATTTTTAATACTATATTTTTTCTTTAACCAATACCATCTCTGTACTGTTATTATACATGTCTTTGTTATATATTGTTAACTTTGTTATTGTTCTTGCTTGGAGCTTTCCTCCCCGGGCCTCTACTGAAAATGGACATGTATCCAGTTAGACTAGCCCGGTCAACAAATGTAAAATAAATAAATAAAAGTCTCACATTAGTGGTGTACTAGATTGTATTAGAAAGAGTAATAGCTAACTAATTGCCTACTAATGTTGTTTACAAGGCTGCAGCCAGGAAGTAAGGAATCAGGAAATATAGTCCCTCGTGTGGGAGGATCATCGTAAGTCAGAGCAGTGGCTGTGACAGAAGATTTGTGCTTTCTGGAGTTTGATTGTCCATTCTGGATGAAACGTATGTTGAAAGGCTTTGTGGACTGAGCCTGTAGGTAATAAAATTGGTGGAGTTAATTCTTAAGCCAGAAGGCTTGTATCCGACATACTGTGCAAGTAATGTAAAAACCTCAAAGCAAATAATGTAAATACCTCTAAGATTAAGTACCTAAAGCTAAAATGAACTGTTTTCAGTTCATTTTTAAAAATAATCTACGGTTTTCCATATGTCTGCTTCCATTGTGGTTAAAGAATTAACAGTGGGTAACAATGATACAGGAGTACAAGGTGAGAGTTCTTCAGCGTTAAGTTGTCATAGTGCAGTAGGCCAGATATGTGTTACATGAGTGCTACTTGAGGTTCTGTTGAGTGCAAACTGACAAGTAACACATGAGATGAGAATGTATATAGTTTTAGATGCTCCAGTGCAGAGGGTGATTGTGATGATAATAGTTACTTTTATGTTACTGGGGATGCTTGAACTTGGATAAAGTTAATGGGAAGACTGCATTAAATGATTATAAAAAGGTTGACACACAGACTGATATCAGGTTATACATAAAGTATTTGATGGGCATTTATAGGTGAAAGAATTTGGTAGAATCAGGATGGAAGGTTTGTAGATAGGTGAACGGTAATGTTAGGAGATCCCTGGGTCACATCTGTTCTTATTTTTAAGGTACCTGTGGCTTTTACATGCTGTTAGTTGAACTAGTGTTTGCTGTCAACTGATGTAGAAAATGTTCATTATTAAATCAATGTTGCAATAGCTTAAGCCGTATGGGATGACTGGACAGCTTTTAAAGCTTTAGGTAGGGCATCTACCACATGCCCTAACCATTGTACAGGTTGAGGAGAGTGATATAAAATCAGTGGTTAGGGTGCCAAACTTTCAGAACCCTTTTTTCCTTGAAGAGCACTCTCATTAAAGGCTACGAGTGGTTGATTGGCTAGCTGAAATATAGCTGTGGACGGATATGTAACCGCATTAGAGGAACTTTCTTAATTATCTTTTTTTGTGTTTAAGTTTTTCTTTAATGTCAAAAGTTATGGCTAGGGGCAAGGATTATTATTTTTTGTTAGTTATCACTAAAACGTTTTACTTTAAAACTTAACTTTTTAGTCAGTGTGTAACACTGACTTAACAAGGCTCTGCTACCTGGATGAAAGAGACTCTATTTGGATTTGACAGAGGGTCCTAGTGTCCTGTAGGGAGGTACCTTTTAAATTGCCATTTTTTTGTGAGGAAAAGTTTAATTTTTTTTTTTGTCAAAATCTGTTGCTATGGTCTAGGACTAGTGGTTTGATGGTTGTCACTAAAATATTTTATTTCAAAAATGAAATTTTTAGTAAGGAGATAAGACTGACTTGTCAAGGCTTTACTAACAGCTTCTCATTTATGCAAGGACAGGATTTTTTTATGAACTAATACTTCTTTTATGCCTAAAGCGGTTTCAAAATTTTCTTTAAACCAGAGTATTAATCTCCCTGTATTCTTTCTGGAACATAAAAACAAGTCGGAAATAATATTACAAACTGTGGTTGCCCACAGTCAGCTTAGATGATACTTGGACAGAACTTAATACTTCAGGAAAGCCCAATAGTCTATCCTGTGAAGTTAAGAAAAAGAATACTCTGTGTCAGAGCAGACAGTTCTGATATGGTTGTCTTATGCCGTTTGTTTCTTCTATGGTCACAGTAACAAGCCACTTCCAGGCAGAGTTAGGATACATTCTACCAGGGCTTTGGCTTCATCTGGTGCTTTTAGAAAGGGATAGAGTGTAGAAGTGTTCTAGAGGCAGCAACTTGGTCCTCTCTGAATATTTGTCATAGGGCACCATGAACTGGATTCCTTTTCTAGGTCCAGAACAAGTCTTAATAGGGCGAGTCTTCGGGGGCTCCTCGATGCTTTAATTCCTTCCTCCTTGTATGTTATTACATAGTGGTACTCTACCTATGTGTCTTAGGCTGCTGCAACATTGATTTAAATTTACAGCATAGGTCAGCTTTGTTAGAACATTTCCAGTTATTGTAAGTTCACTAATTGATTACTGTCACAGTAGCCATCCCCACCAACCAGCCCTATTCTCTGGGTTCTGTGTAAACTGCCAGGGTGTGGATGCATATACTTTCATTGGATATTCTTTCCCAGCATTTTGTCTTTTCAAGTTCTATCTTCCCTTCTTGGGGCAAGAATGCTGTGAAGTTTTTGGCACACAAACTGCCATTTTTATGGCTATGCTCGAGCTGGTGGCAAGTTGAGTGCATGGAAGGTGCCTTGTTGAAAGCTGTCTTGTGGTCATATTCTAGGCAAGCATATAACCCATTTAGACTGCAAACAGTGATGAATTAGAACATCTATTGTTAAGTTCACTTATACAACTGTACATTCTCTACAAGTTAAGTTTGGCATTTTATTTCCAGTTAACCAGTGTAAAGCTTTATCTGTTTTTTGGCTAACAGGTGGACCATTTGCTTGTTTTTTTTTTTGTTTGCTTTTGTTATACACTGAAACTTTTAGTAAAAAGAAATTTAATAAAAAAGAGTTAATAGATTAACTACATTTTGAAGAGGTTAATTGCAAGAAAATATAAAGGTAAGAATCCATTGTGAGCATTTCTTTGAGACAAAAGTTGTGTAATCAGAAGGTTGTTACGACCTATGTTTGATTTAACAGCCATAAAAAAATACATCTTTGTTAGTCTTGTGCTGTTGTGCTTCAGATACATCTGTTTATAAATGGCATCAGTTGTGCCTAAAATGCATCAAATAAAAAACTGAGTTACCTTCCAGAAGAACACTTAACGGAATTTAACAAATCCTGTAATGCATATTGTGCACCTTGCATTCTAGTAGCAGTGACTGTTCTTTCTTATCTGAACATATTGCCAGGCTTTCATAACTAGCTAGATGAGAACCTGAATGGAGCGGCGCAATGCTGTCACCTCACAGCAAGAGGTTCTCTGGTTCGATTCTCGGCCGGGGTGCCTTCTGTGTGGAGTTTGCATGTTCTCCATGCATTCGCGTGGGTTTCCTCCGGGTACTCCGGTTTCCTCCCACATTCTAAAGACATGCGTCTGGAGCATTTCTTCCCGGGCCTCCGCTGAAAACAGGATCTGTGGAACCTAGTCGGACTTTCCCGGTCAACAAATGTTAAATAAAAAAAAAAGTGTTTAATAGCTCTCTGAAATGTCTAAGATGGTCAGTCATGAGATGTTTTTTAGGAGAATATGCCCCTTGATGTATATCACATCCATCCAACCCCAACAATTCCTTCCCATTTTT
This sequence comes from Protopterus annectens, assembly GCF_019279795.1. Classification (NCBI taxonomy): domain Eukaryota; kingdom Metazoa; phylum Chordata; order Ceratodontiformes; family Protopteridae; genus Protopterus; species Protopterus annectens. Next base: position 379,574,162 of record NC_056742.1, read on the forward strand.
TGCACATGGGGTCAGGGTGTCACTTCAGCAGTGACAGTCATCTGTGTTTATCATTAAATGTTTAAAAGGATGGTATGCTTAGTATAATTTTGTTCTGAAAAAGTCTTGTCAGCTGAGAAGCGAAAGTGCTGAATAAAAAAAATGAATTTTTGTGGGTGACAATGGTGTTGGTCCTTTCGAACTGGTTGCTAGTGGTTATTGGAGCATCACTAGTTCAGGGCTTAAGAACATTTGTAGTTATTTCTTAGAAAAATGCTTGACTTTGTAGACTTCCTGCAGAGAGTAGATGTTACAATGTCACCTTTTGATGTCCAAGCTTAGTACAGTTCAGAATTTGTTGTAACACTCGTGGTTGAGATTGCTCTTGCCTCTAGCCAGTGCACATGGTGATGTCATGTGCTACAGAAGGAGAGCGTTTCAGTCCACTGTGCGCTCTCATTTCTTTTGTGCTGCTTGAACAGTTTGGGTCTCCCTTCCATTGCTCATATCAGGAAAGTCATCACTTTCTTTGCCTGAAATGCCAGGATGTTTTGAGTGTTCCGACATTTCTCTCATCATTGTCTGTGACCTGTACTGCCCAGTGAAAGGAGCATGACGTGAAGCATTCCTGCTCTTGTCGCTTCAGCTTAGCCACCTGCAGGAGACTGAGAGAAGGCCGAGGTCTACATCAGTCCTACTAAAATATCATCTGTGGGGATGCAAGATGCAGGGACTGCCAGGAATGTCATTTATACCATCCTGGGTTACTGGTGGCGCAGCATTAAGAGATCCTCATGTGATGAGATGTGCTTATTTCCACTGGGACTTGGGAATTCCAGTAGCATCCTGACAACTGCTATGAGTTAAGCATAGCACTCTAATTTTTGCCTTCAAGTTTAGTTATACAGCTGCTAAATTTGTTCTTCTGTATAATTAGACCTGTTTTAAAGGTACAATGTACAGGCACCATTAAATGAGAGAACTACACCCATGCAGTGACTCCTAATCACTAATGGTAAGTCATCTGCTATTTGATAACCTTAACTGAAAACTTCCAATCCTCTGCTGTGATTTTTATGCTGAGAGGCTGAGAGATATGTTTCATTTGCATTTGAAAGTAAATGATTTCCAGATAGTTTTCTGGGTGCTGAAGATGAGAATGTAATAATGTCATACACTTACAGTTTTAGTAGTATTAGACGGACGTAGATTCTCTGCAGGTTTATAGCTAATGCCTTGATTAATGATTGTTTTCTTGCTGGAGAGTACAAAGATCATTCGCCAGTGTACTCTCTGTTGAGCTGCTTTACCCTGTGGTTAATAAGAGCAGTTTGCACTGCTAGATGTTTGATGTATATGGTCTCCTTCCCCTTTATAATAGATAAGGTAAGGTATGCAAGCTACCGTAGATGCATTCTTAACATCTGCAGTGAATTGCTTTTTCATCATTGTTGTCCTGGGCCTTGTGTTATCAGAATTCTCACATTTTTCATTCTCATGCATCTTTTTTAAACCATTACTACCGTTTTAGGAAATGCTCTTATTAGCTTTCAAACACTGTTTCTGCTCAGCTCTGGCTTGCTCTGCTCTCTGTGCTAATATTAGAAAGATTACTGTGCTCTCTATGCAAATGTTGAGACAGATTGCTGGCACTGCACCAAGTCTTGTAACTCTACGCTCTTGATTATTCATTGCATTTTACAATTTTGATATGGCAGATATACATACTGCTAGCCCTGTGTACAATTACATAAACTTGTATATTTTTGATTTAGAGCAGTCTGTGTGTTCGATAAGGTAAAGGCAGCATCATTTTGAATCCTGTTTTTTCTTTCTTATTTCCATCAATTGCAACATTACTATGCTAGGTACAACACCGTGATAGCTGAGTGCCCCTGCATTGTTAATTGGGTGTTACAGTGTGATAAAGTAGCAGATGTGTGATTAATAATGTTGCTATAAGCATTTTTACACGTATTAATCACAATTTAGTTCAGCAATCCTCACTGAACATTTTCTTATTATTCGTGTGTATTCAGGCTACACACTGAAAATGTTTAGAGCCTATTGCCTAAAACATCTCAAATTCACAAGAGATACTTGATTGTGTTATACTCCTCGTAGACATCCTGGATTATAGACCTGGTAACAGACCCTCCCCAAAGCTAATGGTGAATGCAAAGTCTTGAATTATTTTGCTGTCAATGAAGCATGATACTAGTTACATGTGAAAGTGCATTGCAGCAGCCATATTATCACATGCTGTTCTTAAACAGACATATACTGCTAACTAGATTTTTAGTTGACTATTTGCTTTGCACAGCCATAAAGTATAATACCTATACTGCTAACCTGTAGGGTATTCCCAGAGATTTCTTGATGTGATAAATATGAATTCCCTAGAGCAAACAGTTGGCAAACCCACTGGAGGCAAAAATATTCTGGATCTGGCCCTTGCTAATATTGCCTTTACCTGCTCCCTTTTCCTTTCATCATCTTTTCCAGTTAAGTTGCACCATAAACTTGACATTTGCTCTCAGTCAGTATCTCCCCTGTAACCACCATCTACATATTTAAGGACTTCAGAAAGGTGAATCTTATAACAGTTGTATGAGGAAATCTCCAGATTTGCTCATGACATCACTATTATTGACACCGACACAGCAGCCAACTTTGCTAAGGAGTTTCATGCCCACTTAGAAAATGGTCTAGCAGTCCCAACTACAGCCAACTACAATGGGGAATATAAAAACATCCCTCCGATGGTCAGCCAACATAAGCAAACTTTAGGACAAGAGAAAAAACTCAAACTGTACAGTAAGGCAAGAACTCCTCAGAATGAGGATAGTATAAAATATAATTCCAAGGAAAACAAAACAAATCCATATAAAACTAAGTTCATCACTGTCCATATTCAAGCCCAACTTGGATCTTTGAATGGAAAACAGAAAATGTACACCAGGATCGGGACGTCCCCTGTATTACTTATGGAGAAGGGGCAACTCATATTTTTTTTTTTCTCATGCATGGGTTCCCACAAATTATTTATGGTATGATCCCAATTATTCTCATTAGGGGGTAATATATAATTATCAACCGGATGGGTAAAACTGATCTCTAACAAAATAAGAAAGGTTAATTCTAGTGCAAAAAGGGACATTGGCTATGCTTAAAATGGCCCACAAGGGCAGGTAGCCTAATACTTGATCTGTGAGCCTATAAAAGCATAGTAAGGACCAGGAAAGCAACCCAAGAGCAGAAATTAGCTTCTGAATGAAAGGATAATTACAGGTTCTTCTTTAGGTATGTTAGAAAATTAAGGAGTAGCACTCAGCAATACTCTGAGCTTCTCCTGGAACCCTTCCATTCCAACTCAAATGACATCATAAATATATTCGCAAAGGATTTCTGTGTAAACTTCACCCATAAAGCACTTATTCCAGCTTCCCTTTCACAACCTTCTTCATTACTAATGAACATGTTCTTAAGGTGTTACCTGAAACCAAAAGACACTTCATCCATGGGTCCGGATAACAGTCTTGGATGCATATTAAACAGCATCAAACAGGCTTTGACTAAACAACTTCTTGAATTGTTTAGCTTAAGTATAGCCACAGGATATATACTAGAATCTTAGTGCATTGTTATGATGATGGCCTCCTCAAAGATGGCCCTACCAGTGACTCTTGGAATTTCAGGACTGATCTCTAAAGCTGTGGAGCGTAACATAACCAATCTCATTAGCTACAATCGAAATGTCATCAGGCTTGACCCACAGCAATTTAGCTTCTTCAAATGCCTGCTAAATGTTAGTTTGTTCCAGAGGGTTGCTGGAGATGTTGCAGTAGTCATGCTATTCATGCTGTTCATCTTGATCCAGCCAATCCATTCTGTTTCATACCTCATGTTGGAATTGTAAGGAAATTGTTATCCTTAAACATGGATCCTTACATGTTAAGATGGATTGTCTCATAGTTCATGTGTTAGATGCTTTTTCCAATAATGCTGGATTAAGCAGCAGTGTCCCTCAGAAGTCTGTGCTGGGTTCTTTTCTGTTTGAGATCTACTTTTCTGGTTTCAAAAATAATCAAGACCACTGGTTAACAAAGTTTTCAGAAGACTGCAAGCAGAGTGTAATTGTTAAAACTCCCTTCAGATTGTCTGCTCCCTTTAGAAAGAGATTACCTCAATATTTGATGCATGGAAAATGGGCTTAAAATGAATTCTAAAAAGTGTAGTATTTCTTTCAGAAAAGTTATTACAACATACAGCATGGTTAACACACACCCTTATAAAAGTGACAATGTGGTCAGTAACCCAGGCACTTTGGTTGACTGTTCCCTCTCCTTTTACAATGACATGGCAGTAATAGTTAAATACTTATACTTGTCTCAACCAGGAGTCAAAGATATTTCGTCTAGATCCAAAAATAATGTTGTCCTCCTATATTCATCATTAATTAGACCTATCATCGAGTACAACACTCCATTCAGTATGTATCTCATATGATATAGCATCAAAAATGGAATCAGGACCTATGCCCCTTGCTCCCTGTTTCCATTGGTGTACCACAAGAGTCAATTCCAGGCCCAGAACTTTTCAATATTTTCACAAACAACCTGCACAAAGCCAGCAAACCTGCCACTTTAGTACAGTATGCTGACGATGCCACTATTATCTGCTCAGCCTCGCCCCTTCCACTACTTCAACAAGTGACTCAAGACCCCATTTCCATAGAATCATGGCTAAAGGCACATCAGAAAATCTTAAATACTAAAAAAAAATTTTATACTTTTCACACCCAGATCTCTTTCAACAACCTGTACATTCCTTAATATTACTTCAGCAAACACTACCACCATAGAAACTGTAACCAATACCAAACTACTAGGTTTCATAATGGACAATAATCTAAAACTTGACTTACTTGCATATCATGCAGGCCTTCAAGAAAACTTACCAAACACCGGACTTCCTGTACCGGAACAAACAGTTCACAGACTCGTCAAGAAAACCCTTGACATCATCCTACCTTCTCCCCTCTCTTCTCTGTGCATCACCCATATTAACCATCATTCAAGCCATCCTATTACATAAATTGGAGGCAGCTTTAACAAAATAGCCATATTTGCAGCTTAATGCACCCTATAGTTCACACTGTTGCTTAACACTAAAGAAGTTCAACTGGCTAGGACTACCTAATCACCTTACATTCACTCATCTTCAAATTGCCTACAAAGTAATACACACACTGTACACATGTCCTTCTGTATAAATTTCTGCCAAGCATTACTCCCCACCATGTTGCCTTCGCTCACGTAATCAGTGCCTGCTAATAATTTCCAAATCCCATAATATAGCTGAAGACTCACTATACCCGTCCTACGTCACCAGAAAGTGAAACTCCCTGCTTATCCCACTAAAGCAGGACATCTGTGCATCTAACCTTAAACACAACCTTGAACAGCACCTAACTCCTCCTGATTCTGTTGCTGTTCATACCCTGACCAACTCTGGCACTGATCTCTAGACTGCTACCAACTCCTAACTTTCCAGCTTTTCTGCCTTATCCTGTAAATGTAAATAAGTCCTATCTATATTCATAACTGTATACTGCTTTCATAACTTGTATGTAAATGAAAATTATAAATTGCTGTATATGTAAATGCAACTTGTTGATTACTGTGTAATACCCCTACAGAAATTAAATTGTATTAACTTCTGTCTTGATTGTAATCAAATTGTATTAACCTTTGTCTTTATTGTATTACCCATTGGATGATTCCTAAAACCCCATGTCTACTGTTAACACAGATTTTTTTCTCTGCACATTTTTTTTAATTTTTGAAACTCTAATGGAGCTTTTCTTCTCAGGCCTCTGCTGAAAATGGGCCAGAATGCCCAGTCAGACCATGCCAGTAAACAAAAGGCAGTAAATAAATAAATACATTTGAAAAGCCCCAAATGTTCCTAACAAAAACAATTTCTGGTTTTAAAAACCTTACTCATCAGGAGAGACTGAAAGTCCTGTCCCTCTTAACCTTCTGAGGGGGTGATCTGTCTTCACTTACACCACCATTGCAGATCTGACTGTACTTGAAGTCCTCTATTTTAGCAAGACAAACTACTCAGCTAACACTAGAACCAGAGATGTGAACTTTCATTAGCAAGTAAACAGAAAGTGATAGATTCATCACCCACCACCTGCCCGCCTCTCTGGAATAAACTTCCCCTGCAGGTTACTCAGTGTAATTCTGAATCTTCCCTCAGATTATGAGTGTGTTTAAACTTACCCTATGACTCTCAAGGAGTAAGAAGACTGTTAAGGGTAAAGCCTGAGAGTGACTATTGGCAAGGCATACATTATCAGTAGACTGTTTTAACTTGAAACATCTGTGAAGCTGTTTTACTTGCGCTACAAGCTTTCGTGTGCTACTCCTAACCAAGTAATTTATTTATTTATTTTTATTTGACTTACCTGCTTAAAGCTTCTTCAGATACCTCAGAATAGCTTGTCTTTGTCTAATTCACATTGATAGAGCACCCCCCCCCCCCAAACTTTACAAATTTCCATATACTGCTGTAAATGTACAGCTGAGCTGTGCATCATTTTATGAATTCTGAAATCAGGGCCATAACTGTATCGTGCATATGTAATTTTAGTACATGTCTTCTCTAGATGTGTATTCATTGCAATTTCTTACTCCCCGTTTTGGTTATTTTGTTTCCCTTTTCCATGCTGGAGTGCATGGCAACCAGAGTCAAAATGAACTTTTCCTGCTCTCTTCTAAACATTTCAAGGTGTTATGAAGACAAGTTATCAACATTGACACCCCATTTCCAAAATATGGGATGGATTTTACAGAGCTTCATCTAACAGGGCAGTATTTAAGTAATAGTCGCAAAATAGACAGAGACTTCTGTTGTTGCGTTTCATCCTCTTCCTTACAGACCAGGAAATCTTTGCTATTAGCTACAATTTTCTCTTAATAAAGACTTGAGGCTGTTAGCAGATATGGTAAGAAAGTGTGTGCTTCCAATAACTTATCTATAACAGTCCTGAATTACATATCTCATATGACTGCCTACCAGATTTGTGTTTTAAATCAGGTATAAGACTGTATTAAAATAACTGTACAAAATCTTATAGTAATGACAAAGTAGACAAGTTTAAATTGTATATAGTAGACAGTGGCAGGAATGGCTGCTCAAACCATACTGCTGACAGTTGCATATTTGTGATGGAGTATATGTGTATGTATGTATGGAAACCAGCCCTTTGGTTGAATGTTTGGAATATTGAACATTTGTAATGTTATCACAAGTGATCAGTCGAATAGTCATATGATAACAGAATGCTGGCATTACTTGATGGGAGGTTTTGGTACATCAGAGCTGGGAATTTGCCATTTTCCCACTGTTGTAGGATCATGGAGTTGGTATGTATAGGAAACATGGAGTGTGGCCCCATCCATTGCAAAACCTTTTTTGTTTCATTTTTATTTATTTTTTCAGTGTTTTGACTTTCGATCTTTGTAAGATCGATCAGCTTAGATTCAATTTTGCTAGTTTTTGACTATGGTCAGTACACGTGTGTGTGTGTGTGTGTGTGTGTGTGTGTGTGTGTGTGTGTGTGTGTATATATATATATATATATATATATATATCTACTTCAGTAGACCTTTTCACTTACCTGACTCCAACTTGGACAAGACGAAAGCGCAGACAACTTCAGAAGACCGACATCCGGAACACTGACTTTTCATGCGAGGTAAGTAACCGCTTGGCCATCCTGAGTAAAAAAAACTAAACGAAACAAAAGTAAACCCACACCCCCTAACTAAATATACCAACTCCGAGATCGCACTACTGCGGGGGGTAAGGGGCAAAGTTCAACAGTATGCCCAAGCAGTTACTTACCTCCCATGAAAAGTCGATGTTCCAGATGTCTGTCTTCTGAACTTGTCAGTCCTTTCGTCTCAGAAATTCCAGTGCTGGGTAAGTAAAACTTTGGTCTGCTGAAGTACACATATATACTTCCTCATCCAAACGGTGAATGTAACGTAGATGTGCAACTGAGGAACAAATAGGTCCAATCACTAGACTCCAGCACTTGTAACCACAATATTAACAAATTCCAAATGGAAAAAATAAAACCGGATACTCAAAAATTAGTTTTTAATTCAAAATAATGGCAAGAAAAAGGTAAGGGACAGACCACAAACCTGTCTCACCCCATGGCGTCATCAGTGTATTCACAGAAATTACTAATCCCCAAGCTGTATGCATCTCATCTATTTTAGGACACAGTCAAACAAAAAATAAAGTACTAAATTCTAATGTAGTCCCCAATCCAATACAACTAAATCAGTTAACTACAACAATTTAAACTATCACAAACAGTAAAAACAAAACCTGATAGAATTACATATAATTTCTTGCTGTGATACATGGGGTATTCGAAGGCACCAGAGCCCTTCTTGCTCCCTTTGAAAAGGTCATGGTACAGTAAATGAATAAAAGAGAGCATGGTACTTTAACCTGCAGTGCATACAGGCAGTGATGCCCTGCAAGCTGGCCATAAAATGCGACACTATTTTGACACCTGTTCATATCTTACGGAAAGTGAACTACTGGTGGACTCCCTCAGCCACACCTACAGCCTTCTTCCAGGGCTGGGAAATATGGACCCCTGTCTAGTCATCTTCTTCTGGTTTTGGAGCATTGTAGAGATCAACCTTTTCACCACTTATAAGTTGTCTGTCCCCCTTTTTCTACTCAATTCATCAGAGCAAGTTAGGTTAATGGTTGACTTAAAATTTCGCATCTATGCTTTTCCACTATTTTGTTGCATTCTGTGCTTCATCACAAAATTCAAAAATTATCTATGTCCATCCTCATCACTGTGATAGCTACGAAAAGGTATGAGTTGAGGCTGTCTGGTCATTAGCTTTATAAGAAATGATTCCACTATAAGCCTTGGAAGTCCCATTTGATTGGGTCGATAAACTGTTGCACCCCAGAAGCTTTTTTCATTTAAATTCTCTGATCCCACTGGATTTCCTGGTCATTATTTCAGAGGTAATTTGCCTGAAGGAAGCTTTCTGCTCACATTACACAATGTCCTTCAAGGATGAAACTGCAGTCCTGACATATGGGTTGTCCTGCCTCAGGCAGCCCTTCAGTCGGCCGGATTCCAAAGTCTGGGTCCGGCGTCGGCTGATGTCGCCCTTTCCCCGACGTCAGAGTGCCTGGGGTATAAAAACGTCAGCTGACGCCATCTTCTTCAGTCTTTCTTGCCACGTGGTGCCCGAAGCAGAAGCAGTTCGCAAGTGCCGGTCGACCAGCTCCTGTGTTTTCAGCTACTGAAGTCTTCAAAAAAGCTAAGTACCCCGTTGGGGACCTTTTCTTGCCTCAGCCGATGTCAGATAAAAGTGAAAAAGTTAATAATTGTTTAACTTGTGGGAAACAAATACCTCATAAGGATTTCCACTCTTACTGCCTACCTTGCCTAGGCCCAGAACACAACGTCTCGGCCTGTGCAGCTTGTGCCTCTTTCAATAAACACACTCTTAGGCGTCGGTCTGAGTTTGCACAGGATTATTTTGGGGAAGATTTCTGTTATATCATGCCATCGGAGCTTCCGACAGCACATTTACCTAAAAAACGGAAGGATAAGGACCGACATCCGTGGTCTCAGCCGACTCCACGCTTAGGCTTACCGTGAGTGTCTTGGTCTCTTCTGAGCTGGTTTCGCAACTGCTACAGACCGACGACACTGCTCCACCAGTTACTTCGGTACTGGAGGCCAGCTCGGTGCCGGTTTCTGTGCTCCCCTCTGAGACTGTAGCCCAGGATATTTCTGACACCATTTCAGTGGATAAGACTACTCCAGCACGTGAGGCTGCCAGGCCTCCAGTGTCTATGTCCATTAAGGCCTACACACGTGCTAAGGCTGCCAAACAGGCTAAGTCCTTGCCTCCAAGATCTGTTTCTCTGGGATCCACTTCTGGTTCTCTTTAAGTTTAGCTGAGGACCTTATTTTTTTGATTAGGGGTTCACAGCCTCATCCAGATAGAGGCTCTCAGTCGCCTGCTGACAAGAGGCCTAGGGTTGAGCAGGTAGACTCCCAGTCCTCCGATGAGGCCTCAGGTGATTCTGCACATTCAGACTACCAGGAGGAGGCCTTACCGGCCTACGAGGATTCTGATGCGGAGGAATCTATTCCCTCTGCTTCTCCTCCTGAGGAGTTTTCCTTTGGGGAAACGCTTCATTCCATGAGGGAACACTTCAAATGGCAAGGTCAAGAATACTCAGATTCTAGGAAAAGGTTAAGGAAATTTTTAAAGCTACCTCAGCATAGACCCTTAGCTATTCCTCCAGTTTTAAATGTTTTAGATGATGTGTACTTAGAATCTAGTGTTTCCCCTGACTCACTCCACCCCGCTCCTGTCAAGCCAGACAGGTACTACTGGGCCCCAGACACACATCAATTTCTGTACAAGGGCCATACTGCTGACCCTGAAACTATTTCTTAGGGGCCTAAAGGGGTTTCCTCCACTACTGCTAAGAACCCACTCCCTTCGGAAAGAGATTCTAGGGCTTTAGAAAGGTGGGGCAAGAAAGTATATATTACTTCCACCCTTTCTATGCGAGCATTAAATTGTCAATTCCATATGATTCAGTATCAGGAATACATGTTGGATGACTTGCAAAAGAAACTGGCTTCCCCTGAACCATTAGATAGAAAGGGGTTACAGGAATTGGTTCATAATACTAAGCAGGTTAGCAGCCATTTCCTTCAGTGTGGATATGATGCATTGGAAGCTTCATGTAGAGCAGCAATGACAGGTGCGGTCATACGCAGACATGCTTGGTTAAAGGAACAAACATTGCCAGACCATGTGAAAATTAAGCTTTTGGACGCACCACTAGAGAAACATAAGCTATTTGGTGCTACTGCACAAGAGGTTTTAAAGAAAATAGAGGAAAAGGCAAAATCAGTGCAAACCGTCAAAGATTTCCTCCAGGTACAGCCTCCAAGATTCAGCAGGAATTGGCCTTCTAAACATTGGTCCTTTCCTGACACAGACAAATTTCAAAGAGGCAAAAACAGACGTGGCAGAGGTAGAGGGCAAACTCGAGGCTCCTACAGAGGACGTCAATGGCAGCCTCCGAACCAGAGAGGTGGGGCAGGACCTTCCACTACTCCGCCAGGACAATCTCATTGACTTGACTTTGACTCCGCCATCCAGGGCTCAATCAGAAGCACCTTTGGGTGGAAAGTTATCTTTATTCTCAAAAAATTGGCACAATATTACAAAGGACAAATGGATACTGGAGATAATAGACAAAGGATACAGATTCCATTTTCATACACTGCCAACAAGACATGGCAGGCCAAACCTGCCACCAAATCAAAGGGCAGAGGCACTCAAACGAATAACAAACCTACTTCAAATAAGAGCAATAGAAAAGGTTCCTTCTGCAGAACAAGGACAAGGATTTTATTCCAGACTGTTCCTTGTTCCAAGAAAAGAAAACCAATGGAGACCCATTCTGGACTTGTCCGCACTGAATACTTACCTTATTGTGCCAAAATTCAAAATGCTGACTTTACAGCAACTCCTTCCCATGCTGGGCAAGGGGTCTTGGCTGGTAACTCTGGACCTCAAGGGGGCATACCTGCATGTCCCAATCAGACAAAGTTGCAGAAGATACCTCAGATTTCTTGCAGGCTCAGAGCATTATCAATTCTCAGCTTTGCCCTTTGGCTTATCTACTGCGCCCAGAGTGTTCACGAAATGCCTGGCATCAGTAATTGCACATTGCAGACTTCAGGGGATACAAATATACCCTTATCTGGATGACTGCCTTATACAAGCGGGCCTTGTTAAAAAACTTGGACTATGTCATTCACCTACTGCAGGCCTTGGGATACACAGTCAATATTCAGAAATCAAGTCTCGTACCATCCCAACAAATACCTTTCCTGGGTGCCACACTGGACACAAACACCCAGATGGCGTTTCTGACAAAAGAAAAACAAAAACAATTACCAGAACACTTCAGAAGATTGGCAACACACACCCAGATGACTGCAAGGAAAATCCTGTAGGCCCTGGGTTTCATGGCATCTTGCATTCTTCTGATTCCACATGCAAGGCTGCATATGAGGAAACTACAATGGTACCTAAAAAGTCTATGGTCTCAGCACAGCTACAGCCTGGAAACATTGATCCCACTCATTCCATGCCTTCAAAAGGAATTTCTGTGGTGGGCTCAAGCAAGCCAGAAAAACAAAGGTCTGCCTTTCAGCAAACCTCATACAAGTCAAACCATAACAACAGACACCTCAGACCATGGATGGGGTGCGCACATGGAGGGCAGATGCATTCAAGGACAATGGACACAAAAAGAAAAGCACCTGCATATCAACCAAAAAGAAATGCTGGCAGTGATACATGCAATCAAGGCCTTCGAAAAGTTCATGCATCAGGGCCATCTACTAATAAAGACAAGACAATACCACAGTTATGTGGTACATAAACAAGCAAGGAGGTACCCATTCCTACCCTCTTTGCAGACTGGCAATGAATCTCTGGGATATTTCCCTACAATTGAAAATAGAGCTAAAATCCCAGTTTGTACCAGGGAAGGACAATGTTCTGGCGGACAGCCTAAGCAGAAACATCATGGATCCACACGAATGGATGTTGCATCCAGACATTTTCTTACAAATAGCTCAAGCATGGGGAAGGCTGGATATAGATCTTTTTGCCTCCCACTTCTATCACCATCTGAAAAAGTTTTGCACAAGGACATACCATCCTCAAGCATGGAAGGTGGACGCTCTCTCCTTCAGTTGGAACTCTCTAACACTATATGCCTTCCCACCTCTTCCTTTGATGACCAAGGTGTTACTAAAGATCAAGACAGAGCAACCGAAAGTCATACTGATAGCTCCAGACTGGCCAAGACAACACTGTTACCCACTGCTACGGAGCTTGACACACTCCAATCCGTGGCTCCTTCCTCAATGGCCACTTTTTCTGACACAGCACAATTACAGGACACTACACCCCAGCTTGAAAACATTGAAGCTGACAGCTTGGAAGATTCCATGACTATTACTCAGGATACACTTTCCAAAAGGGTAAAAGATATCATCTTGGAGGCGCGCAGACCTTCCACTAGAAAAACATACTCAGCAAAATGGAAGAGATTTCTTATCTGGAACAGCAAAAAGGGTCAAGACCCATCAGTGATGAGCTTTCCACAGATCCTGGAATACTTGGCTGAAATGCTCCACAATGGCCTTTCATATTCTTCCATGAAAATACATGCTTCAGCAATATCTGCCAAATATAACACTGATCCACCTGTATTTTCTCACCCATTGCTAAGACAGTTTCTAAGAGGTATAAAGAACATCAACCCTCCAAGGAAACCACCAGTGCCTGCATGGGACCTCAACTTCATGCTGGAAAAATTAACTCTTCCTCCCTTTGAACCAGCAGCATCTTCAGAGTTGCAATTTCTGTCTTGGAAGACAGCCTTCCTTCTGGCAGTAACCTCAGCAAGAAGAGTCTCTGAGCTACAGGCCCTTATGGCAATACAACCATTTCTCATTTTTCACCAGGACAGAGTTTCTTTGAGAACCAATCCGTCATTCATGCCAAAGGTGGTATCCAGGGTGTCCCTGAATCAAGCTAATCACCTGCCTACCTTCTTCCCCAATCCTCAAAATAAAGGAGAGAGACTTCTGCACACCTTGGACATACACAGACAGTTGCACTGCTACTTGGACAGAACAAAGTCTTTCAGAAAATCTGACCAGCTTTTTGTAGCTTTCTCTGCTGGATTGCAGGGAAAAGCAATTTCCAAACAGACACTTTTTAAATGGATTGAAAATTGCATTCGATTCTGCTACTCTTTTCATGGAAAAACTGTGCCAGCTGACATCAGGCCACATTCCACCAGAGCTACAGCCACCTCCACAGCCTTTTTAAGAGGAGTGGCAACAAAGGACATTTTAGAAGCTGCTACATGGAGCTCGTGCATACATTTTCCAAACATTACAACCTGCCTTTATACTCCAGGTCCAGAGCAGGGTTTGCCTCTGCAGTCCTGCAGGGCATTTTAGCTACACCATCTTTGTCTTAGTGCCTACCACCCCCAGGTTGGCTATGGTATTCAACCCATATGTCAGGAATGCAGTTGCATCCTTGAAGGACATAGTACAGTTTTGTACCTACCATAAATGTAGATGTCCGATAGGTATGCAACTACAGTCAGGTTTTCCCTCCCACCTACCCCTCTGTGGTATACTTTTGGGTTTCTACCCCTCATTTTAGCTGCCTGGGGTAATCTTTTATGGTGTATTTGTTTTTATGCTGTTGTACTTGTCTGGAATTTTTCTCTATTTTTTTTTTTAAATTTAGCCTTCCTTAGAGGGCACCTGGCATCTGGGGCAAGAAACACTGAAGAAGATGGTGTCGGCTGACGTTTTTATACCCCAGGTGCTCTGACGTCAGGGAAAGGGCGACATCAGCTGACCCAGACTTTGGAATCCGGCCGACCGAAGGGCTGCCTGAGGCAGGACAACCCATATGTCAGGACTGCAGTTGCATACCTATCAGACATCTACATTTATGGTAGGTACAAAACTGTACTTTCTGCTGACTGGAAGAGATTTTCATTGTGTCTGGAAATAAACAAGTTGCCACTTTATTATTTTTCAGGTAATTATTACCCGTCAGAAACATCTGCCTGACTTTGATTTTCTTTATTCCACATTTATGTTCCATTTCTCTAGCATGTCTGTCTTGACCTTGTGTAGAGTAGAAAGGTAATCCTGTGCTGGCTGATGAGTTCTTTGGCTTGTGTGTATTTGCCTGTCTTTGGAGAACATGTGTCCTGTTTTCCATTTGAACTTCTTGGTTCATTGGCACGGAGGCTTATGCCCTGTAAGGTGTCCTGTTGGCCATCTCCTTTTCTCTCAACGTCTGTGTGAATGGCAAGACCCTAGCTGCTATATCTCCGTCTTGGCTTTTCACTAAGATTAATTACCCGTAGGACTAACCCATATTTTTTATCAGAAATGGTAGCAAAAATATCCTTATCTTCCTGTTTTAAAGGTAAAATGCAGGGGTTGGAAAGCCCATTGCAAATTAACCACTTATTTTGGTTTTGTCTATTTTCCTCCAGGTCAGACAGAGGTGCTTTCAATGTCAAAATGCAACTCTTTTTTTTCAATGGTTTGCTAACTGCATTGTTATTTACTATCAGGTGGTGAAGTGCTTGTTGGAAGGTGCTGCCCAAGAGATTACTTTTTCTGCTTCCTTAACACAATATCTTTATTTGTAAATAATTGTGTAATACCACATATTTTTAGTAATTTATGAAGCATTATAGTATGGGCCATAATTCCAGGAGTCTGGCCTCCTTTAACGTCTTGGTACTTTAGTATTTGTCCCTTAGAGCCATGAGTTTTTTGTTTGACTTCCTTCTCTTTGACCTTCCAAGGAGATTTGCATTTTTATACTTGGGATTCTTTCCAGTTTTTATACAATTTGGAAGACGTATGAAGTCTGAGATCATTGATATAAATGTGTCATATACTCTGATCTGTAGGCTGCATTGTGCAGTAGTTGCTTATTACCCTTACACTGTTCAGCTGTTTTTGGATGTTTGGACAATGTTTCCTGTCAGCGTCTCTAGCTGAATTTTACTGCAAGTTTGGCACATGTATTTTTTTTATTGTTTTTGTCTTTTAAATTGTGCTGGCTCAGTACATTTAGATTGGACCGGGGAAGCATAATTGAATATGCTGTCCTAGTGCTGAATATAAGCTAACACACCCTGTTTATAGGGAGCTAGAGAAAGCTGCACATTTACTAAACTGCGGATGTCAGAAAAGAAAATTGCGGCAGTCACATATTGCAAAAGGCATCCTCACAGAGAAATTAAGTACACAGCCATTAAATATTATACAGCATTGCCATCTGCTGTGTATCCTTCCCTATCCATAACCCTATGCTGTGTGTGTAATGGCGGGCAGACAGTGGAAGGTGTGCTCAAAGTTTATATCATTAGGATGCACACAGGTGCTTCTCACCATGTATACCATTGTAGTCAGAAGTACTTAGTGTTTTGCAGCTGTCTGAGCTCATAGAAAAATAATGTAATGTCAATATAACAGAATGTTTCCAAAGGTACTTAAGTGTATCATCTTGTTTTGCAATATTACACATAATCATCTGAAAGTTGTACTTTTCGTTTCTTTTCTTGGGTCTGAAGTTTTGATGTCTGTGTGTAAGATGCTTGGGAACAATTACCTATGGGTATATGAATGTTTATTTTTTGTACATGATGGTTTCTACAAGTACAAGACAGAACTTGGCAATTGGGAGTATATAACAATGCCAGCAAACTTTAATATGCTGTTATGTAGACAGAAGGCTGGTAGACTATACATGTACTTGTGTTGGGACTTTGTACTTCAATCAAAATATGGGAATGTAAGTTTGAAGACTTTTAATACTGAAATGTGTAACATTTCATAGATTAGGTACTTATACAAGCCAATGTGTTCTTAATATTCTTAATATTCTGTAACATGGTTTCCCATTTCATTTGTGTCCATGTGTATTCTAAGAATTTTGCATGGTCGTGTTTCAAACCTATACTGTGTCCTTAGTTCATTACTTTCTGAGGATTTGGTCTTGTAAGTCTCTTCTATCCTGTCGCACAGAATATACAGATTTACTACTTTTTTTTTTTTTTTTTTTTAAGAAAAGTTTTATTTAACATATTTAAAGTATTTACACAGAAATGAAGAAATTCAACATTGCATACTTTTATATGATGTTTAGGAATACATTGAATCATCAAGGTAGTCTTATGCTATAACACTTTATAAGAGTCTTATTTCATTAGCAACATTTCAAGGCTGTCCCAACTGCTAAAAGTCTTAGTATGATTTATAGGCCCAGTTCTGATCATTACGTTTTGCATAGTATTGCTATTAAATTTAAAAATTCTTTGAATGTAGGAACTGAATTCCATTTCCAGTATTTTGTAATAACTTTTCCAGGTATGACCAGGAGACTACAGAGTAATTTTTGTTGTTTGGCTTTTACAGGTAAAGGAAGTTGAATATTCATTAGTATTTTTGATTTAGTTCAGGAACAATTATCAGATCATAACCCCTTAAAAACATATCTTTCCAATATACATGTAATTTTTCACAGTCCATAAATGTGTATCCAGTCAGCTTTTACATCTTTACTACATTTCCAGCAGACTGAATAGGTCACTTTACTAAACTTAGCGATTGTTTAGGGAGTAACAAATATTCTGTGTATATATTTCCAGATGAAAACTTTCAAGTGTAAACTTGAAGTTTGACTAACTGATTTAAGTAACAAAGTTTTATTCTTGCCATCTATCAACTATCTAAAAAGTTCCAGAATTATGCATCAAAATTATTATTTATAATTAACTTGTATATCTTGGACAGGCTTCCTTTGTAGGTCATTTTGCTCATGATGGTAATGTTCATATATTTATATAGTATGGAAATAATATTCTGTTCTTCACTCATATCTACAAATTCATTTAATTTTTTACTGGTGTGTAATATTAGCTTGTTAATAGATTCATCCAACTTACAATCTTTCATTAAATGTCCTGGTGACTTAGCTTTTCATTTTTCAAAGCAATCAGACCATAATGCTAATCTATTTATTTTTAGTAAATTCATTTCAACATCATTCTGAATTTCCTTAAATCTAGAGGTGTGTGCAATGGAAAAGCACAAAAAATTATATTTTGATATTAATGGAGTTTTAAGAACATATTTTTAACTGTTTTAAGAATTGATTTCCTATATGCAGAGTCAAAACATTGAAATTAATTTCCTTCTAAGGTAAAGTTTATTAACCAGATGAAAGGATTATTACATTTATAATTTATCATATTTGATAAACTTTAAGAATTTAGTAAAATCTGCTCCTGAATGGTTTTCTATTGACTAGTGTAAGTTGAGTCTATCCAGAGTATAATAGAGTTATAATTTGCAGCAACAGAATAAGATGATACATCTGGGAAGGTAATTCCACCATACTGCCATAATCTTACATGATTTCTATAAGCAATCCTCTGCTTTTTAGGATACCATAAGACAAAAGTTAACATTTTTCAGTATTCTTTAAAATTTTATTTTTTTTATTTTATATTTGTTGTCAGGCATTAACGTTATTGATTGCAGTATGTATATTTTCTTGGGTAATATAATCATTTTAATAAGTACTGACCTTTCCTTGAAAGTAAAAAAAAAAAAAAAAAAGAGAAAATTCATTCCATTTTTTTAATAAGTAACACTTATTTTTTTCAAAATTATTATTAATCTTGCTCACATCTTGATAGATTTTTATTCCCAAGTATTTTAGTTATTTTCCTTCACAATTATATTTATCTTTAGACTTGATATCTAGTAATTGATTTAACACTAAAGCTTCAGTTTTATTATTAAATTTCAGCTGCAATGCTTCTTGTTACTTTCCAATTTCTTCATTTATTTCTTCAGTTGAATAATTTAAATCTCCTATAATTAGCAGAATACCATCTGCAAAAACTGTATTTTAGATTGGCAATCCTTGTTAATTGAGAAGCCATGATTTTTTATTGCTTCTTATAGTATTAACTAAGGGTTAAATAGCTAATACAGATAGTAGAGGGGACAGGAAACACCCTTGATTTGTGCCTTTATTTAAAGTGAATCCTTTAGAAATGGAAGATCCAATTTTAACACATGCTTTGGGGTCTCTGTACAGTTTTTTTTAATGTTCCAATAAATTGTTCTGGAAATGCAAACGCGTCTAAAGTTTTAAACAAGTAGTTCCAATCTACAGAATCAAAAGCTCTCTCAGTACCTAAGCTAACAATATCTAAGCTTATTAGGGGCAATTTCTTCATTTATTTTGTTAAATCTAAGATACTTACTACCCTTTTTATATTATTTGACATTAATCTATTCACTATAAATCCTATTTGATTGTAATTTGTCTACTATATCTTTAATCTTGTGGTGAAGGTAGAAGTAATATTTTATAGTCTACATTTAATCATGAAATAGTCTGAGGAAGCTGTCTTATTATCCTTTCCTTATTTAATATTAGGCAAGATTACAGAATATTTCCATAAGGGAGGAATTGTTTTGTCACTCTGAATTATCCTGAAAGTGTAGCTCAGTAATTCCAAAATATTTAATGGAAGCAGACTATATAATTCCATACTTAAACCATCTAACCCTGGAGCTTTACCATTTTCCCCCTTTTTAAAGCTTCTTTAACTTGTTCAACACATAGGTATTTTTGGTCATTAAGTTTATTATCAACATTTTGCTTTAAATACTTGTCAATTTTGTAATTATCAGGATTATTATTTTTATTTTTAAGAGCTTCATAGATTTTTTAAAAAATATTCAGCATTTCCTCTGTGTCTGAGGTAAACTTATTTGTGTGAGGAGTTTGGATATTATTGATTTGTGCCTTTTTGCTTAACTCCATACTTCTATTAGCTAATCTGTATAGATTTTTCACATTAGAATAATGAGTGAAGAATGACTTATCTTCTTCTTGTACTATTAAATCAACTAAATTATTATTATTACTAATCCATCTTTTTGATGTTTTAGTTGATGCCAGAATTTTAGTTTTCTTCTTTTCCCTTGTATCGTCTTTGTTGGATATGCAAATAAAATTCCCTGCTAGAATCAAACTACCCTTCCAATGACTTTGTAGTAAGTTTAAGCGAACTTTTAGCCACTCTTGTAGCTATTACATGGATCCAGTAAAAATTAGCTTGTGTATAGATGTTGCTTTTATATTTAATTATTACAAATATATACATTTCTTTTGGGATCTTTGGATTCCGTGTCCTTAGGCATTACAATAGATTTTCTGCAAAATACCTCAGTTCCTATCCTCTTTGTATTAAAAGTAGCAGATAACATTTTATAACCCAAGTTATTTAAATATTATATATGTTTATCAAGCTCTGAGCCCTTTCTTATTTGCAATGGTGATGGACAGATTGACAGATGAGATCAGACAGGAGTCCCCGTGTATTATGATGTTTGCAGATGACATTGTGATCTGTAGTGAGAGTAGGGAACAGGTGGAGGAGACCCTGAAGAGATGGAGATATGCTCTAGAGAGAAGAGGAATGAAGGTCAGCAGGGCTAAGACAGAATATATGTGTGTGAATGAGAGGGAGGATAGAGGAATGGTGAGGATGAAAGGAGTAGAGGTGGCGAAGGTGGATGAGTTTAAATACTTGGGGCCAATAGTTCAGAGTAACGGTGAGTGTGGAAGAGAGGTGAAGAAGAGAGTACAGGCAGGATGGAGTGGGTGGAGAAGAGTGTCAGGAGTGATTTGTGACAGACGAGTACCTGTAAGAGTGAAAGGGAAGGTCTACAAGTGGGTAGTGAGGCCAGGTATGTTATATTGGTTGGAGACAGTGGCATTGACAAAAAGGCAGGAGTTTGAGCTGGATGTGGCAGAATTAAAGATGTTAAGATTTGCACTGGGTGTGACGAGGGTGGACAGGATTAGGAATAAGTATATTAGAGGGTCAGCCCAGGTTGGAAGGTTTGGAGACAAAGCCAGAGAGGCACAATTACGTTGGTTTGGACATGTGCTGAGGAGGGATGATGGGTATATTGGGAAAAAGATGCTAAGGATGAAGCTACCAAGTAACAGGAAAAGAGGAAGGCCTAAGATGAGGTTTATGGATGTGGTGAGAGAGGACATGCAGGTGGCTGGTGTGACAGGGCAAGATGCAGAGGACAAAAAGAAATGGAAACAGGTGATCTGTTGTGGCGACCCCTAACGGGAACAGCCGAAAGAAGATGATATGTTTATCCAATGAGTATCTCGCAAGAATATAATGTCTCCTCTGTTTAATTTTGGATATCTCATTAATGATTTCCTTTTGTTGCCATTATTTAATCCATTTACATTAATAGATAGTAGATTAAAATTATCCATACAGCATATTTAGAAAGATTTCTTTTAAAAGTTAATATGACACATTTGTCCACCATATTAATTTAATTATGTCTTAACATTCCATATATTTTTAATTCTTCCTTTCTACAAACTAAACTCCTAAAACTTGTAAATAACAAAAATTAAGTCTACAACTGTAACTGTATATATTTCTAATAAATCACAACCTACTTTGGATACCAAAGTTCCTAGTTTCCTTGTTGAGTAGACAAACTGCCATACTATATACGCATAGAAGGAACAAGGTTTAAAAGGCAGGATTTGAATGAGTCATGTAATGCTTAACTGACAATGACTGGATAGATTATAAGTGATGTATAGTGTTTGCAGCTACAGTTGTTTTGTGTCTGTGATGTATAATGTTTGCAACTAAAGTGGTGTCAGTGTTTGCTTTTCATTTATATGAATGTAAGATTGCCTATGTCATATGTGATAATTTAATAAAGATGCTTATTGAAAAAAAATGAATTCTAATGTTATTTCATCTGTCTATTTTCTAAATCAACTTTGTCTATGAGTCAGTTATTTTATTTTAAAAGAAATTTAGTCCGAGACTCCTTTTCAGTTATTCTCCCTTCATGATCATTTAAACCTTCTTCCGTGTATGTACTTTATTTCATAAGATTTTCTAAATGTTCCATCTTCTTGATAGTCTCTTCTTTGAAACTTTATATTTTGATATACATATTGTCCATTTTAAGTAATACATTAGTGACTTTGTCTTTTTAACACAAGAATCATGAGTACCATTCCTTGAGTGGCTCATCTTTTAACTGTTATTGAATAAAATTAGCTAACAAGTATCTCCAAAGTTTAATTTTTTGATTATATTTTCTGTCAGAGAAACGTTTTCAGTCACAGAGCTTTCACCAGTTGCTGTTGTCAATTAGCCATCTTGGACACGTCCCCCCAGATCTACTTCTTGGAAGCCTCCAGAATAATTTACTGTCTCTCATACTTTTCATATATTTCTGAACTTTCTGTCTGTTCTCTTAGTATTCTATGTAAAGAAGGGACCAGCAGTGCTCTGAATCTTACACAACACTTCTGATCATTGAATGTTAAATGGCTGGTTATTTGGACACCTTTTGCTATGAATTGCAGTATTCCTTTAATTCTACTTTTATATCTGTTGATGTTCTTCGTGTTTTACTGTTGCAGTTCAGGATGGTTTAATCAGGAAAGTGAGATTTGAAATCCTCTCCAGAAGCATGGGTGCCTTAGACAGCAACTCAATTGACCTGCTTAAGGCAAAATATAGCATAATAGATTTTTGCATCTGAAGTCCTTTGGCTACTTATATTTTTGTTTTTAACCCACAGCTGATTACTAATAAGTATTCCTATATTGGGAACACCGTGCATGTGTCATGACACTTTATTTTGTTTGAAAATGATAGTTTGGTTTATACTGAACTAGAAATCATTTGTCCAGCAGTGGATGCTCTTTGTGTTTCACTGTTGCAGTCATCACCTGTGGGGTTATCCCTGCTGTGGTAGCCCTCGGCCGGCCCGAAAACCAGAGTCAGTGTTTTTCTGCGTCGGCTGCTGTCTGACATCAGATTGTCAGTGCTATAAAGGAAGGCAGCTGAAGCCATTACACCAGTCTTTCTTGCCGTGGAGCCCATAGCAGAAGCAGTTCACAAGTGTGCCCGTCGGTCACTACCAGACTTTGCATTACAGCTGAAAACGTCTAAAGATAGGTACCCCATTGGGGATCCTTTTTTCTTGCACTAACCGATGTCTGAAAAAGTTAACAATTGTCTCACCTGTAGAAAGCAAATACCACACTGAGACTTCCACTCATACTGCGTCATTTGTTTAGACCCAGACTACTATGTCCCCCATTGTCGGTTTTGTGACCTATTTAACGCAAGGACCATTCATCATAGAGCTCTTATTGTAGCCAGGTATTTTTGTCTTCTGTCTTTGCATTCTGAAATGGCATCAGTCAGCCAACAATCCGTAGACATTCTGAAAAAACGTAAGGATAAAGATGGAGACAGACCACACAAGGCTAAACCTTTGATGACTCTACCGGACATTCTGAAAAAACGTAAGGATAAAGATGGAGACAGACCACACAAGGCTAAACCTTTGATGACTCTACCGTTAAGCAGGTCATCAGTTCTCTGAAATTATACCTTTGCAGGACTCTACTGAGACCCTTTCAGAGTCCTTTATGCTGCAGAAATCTTCTTCATCTTCTGATCCTTTGGTTGTCTCTGCCTTGCTTGGGTCCGGAGCCGTGACACAGGCACCGGCTTCCGAGGAGGTTTTTCTCTCTACCGAATCTAGACAAAAAAAATGTCCTCTCAGACTACTGTTTCTCTCAGACCGTTGGATACTTTTAGGCCTAGAGGCAAGGCCACTCCAAGGAAAACCACCTCTAGCCACCATTTTAGTCCTGGTCCACCACCCCAAGTTCAAATGCTTAAAATGGCGGAGGATCTTATCACCCTTATCAGGGGTAGTCAGGCCACAGCTTCCAAAAGGACAAGAGAGCTTTGTCCTGAAATACTGACAGAACAGGATTCTGAGGAGTCTGATTATTCAGATTTTGAAGAGGAACAACAACCTCTGACTGCTTATGAGGATTCAGATGCAGAGGAATCCATTCCTTCTATGTCCCCACTAGAAGATCTTTCCTTTGAGGAAACTCTTCACACCCTCAGGGAACATTTCCACTGGGAATCCCAGGACTTCCCTCAGTCTAAGAAAAGACTAAGAGAGTTTCTAGACCTGCCCCAGCACAGACCCTTTCCCATCCCTCCTATCTTAGAGGTGGCTGATGATGTCTTCCATGAATCCAGTTTAATTCCTGAAGCCCTCCCACCTGCTCCAAGAAAACTTGACAGGTATTAGAGTACTGGATTCTCACAAATACCTGTACAGAAATCCTGCTGCAGACCCTGGCGGTCATTACACAGGGACCAAAAGGAGCTAAGGCTCATTCGGCAAAGAATCCTATAACTTTTGAAAAGGACTCCAGAGCTCTGGCAGATGGGATAAAAAAGTGTTCACCTCTGCAACCTTAGCTATCAGAGCACTCAACTGTCAGTTCCACGTGTTAAAATATCAACAACACAATTTAGAACTACTAAAGCAAAAGATTTTAACCTTTCCTGAATATGCCAATGTGAAAGAGCAGATTTACTGCACTCTACTTGTCAAGTGGCTAAACACTCATTACACTGTGGATATGATGCCCTAGAAGCCTCAAGCCGGGCAGCAGTGTCAGGACTGGTCATTGGGAGACATGCATGGTTGAAGGAACAAGCTCTCCCTGATCATGTCAAATCTAAATTACTTGATGCACCCTTGGATAAGGACCGCTTGTTTGGAGTAAAAACAGAAGAGGTGCTTAAAAAGATGGAAGACAAAGCAAAATCTATGCAGGCAGTAAAAGATTTCCTTCAGGTACAGCCTCCTAGGTTCAGCAGGAATTTTCCCTCAAAACACTGGTCATTTCCTGCACCTAACAGACAGGGGCAAGGTAAGCCCCGCAGGGATAGACCACCCAGACTCCTATCCCAGGGACAGCAGAGAACCAAACAGTGGACCCCTTTCATTCCAAAGGCAGGGAGTTCTAAGCCATCCCTCTGTGTCAAAAAACTCTCAATTACTCCCCCCTCCCTCTGCCCTCTTTTCACTCACCAAAAACTAGGAGGAAGGCTCTCCCTCTGCAATGAAAATTGGCCTTCTGTAACAAAAATGGGTCTTAAAGATAATTTTTCAGGGATACACATTCTCTTTCAACAAACTCCCAATTCCAAGAGGATACCCAGACTTGCCTCCAAATCAGTGAGCAGAGGCATTGAAACAAGTCCAAACTCTCATATCCCAGGGGGCAGTAGAACCTGTCCCCTCAGATCAAACAGGCAAAGGCTTTTATTCCGGACTATTCCTTGTTCCTAGAAAGGAGGGTACTTGGTGCCCTGTCCTGTATCTATCCATTCTAAATACCTTCTTTGTTGTCCCCAAATTCAAAATGCTAACCTTGCAGCAGCTGCTGCCTATGCTGATAAAAAATGCCTGCTTAGTTACCCCAGATGTACAAGATGCCTATCTCCACATCCCCATAAGGGAATCCTGCAGAAAATTATTTCGCTTCAGAGCAGGCTCACAACACTTTCAGTTCTCTCTGCTATCCTTTGGCTTATCTACTGCTCCCTGGGTATTCACCAAATGCTTAGTCCCGGACATAGCCTTTTGCAGACAGAAAAATATACACATTTACCCTTATCTGGATGACTGCCTCAGGCAGATTGCTAAGAAAAGCTCCTCAAGGACCTCCTCTTTGTCAAAATCCTCCTAACCTCCTTAGAGTACACCATCAATGAGAGGAAATTATGGCAAACACCCTCCAGGAGGATTATTTTCTTGGGAGCACTGCTGGACACAGCATCCCAAATGACCTTCCTATTCCCAGAAAAGCAGAGCCCTCCTGCCTCTCTGTTTTACCCAGCTGGCTTTCAGAAGTCACTTCACTGCGAGGAAGTTCCTGCAAGCCTTGGGGTATATGGCATCTTGCATCCTTCTAATTCCTCTGGCCAGGCTTCACATGAGGAAACTTCAGTGGTACCTAAAGAACCTTTGGTGTCAGCACTCTCAACCTCTAGAGACCTCTCTACCTCTGATCCCCTGCATAAGGGCCGAGTTTCTCTGGTGGGCAGGGTCCTGTGCCCAGAACAAGGGTCTTTCCTACACTCTCTGCCTAACCGGGCAGACCATTACCACCGACGCCTCAGACATAGCTTGGGGTGCTCACCTAGAAGGCAGGTGCACCCAAGGTCTTTGGGATACCCAGCACCTTCCCTTACACATCAACCAGAAGGAAATGATGGCAGTACTAAAGGCTCTGACATCCTTCAAACCCCATCTCAAGCCAGGGGTTCTCCTTATCAAAACAGACAACACCACAATAATGTGGTACATCAACGAACAGGGAGGGACCCAATCTTACCCTTTGTGCAGGCGAGCCATGAACCTCTGGCTGAATGCCTCTTCCATGGGACTACACCTGATAGCCCAATACCTACCAAGGATCAACAACTCCCTGGAAGACCACTTAAGTAGAAACTTACTGGACCCCCACGAATGGCAGCTCCAGAGAAAAATCGTTTTACAGATCACTCAGGCATGGGGAACTCTGGAGGTGGATCTCTCTGCTTCGCACATCAACCATCAGCTGGAAAAATTCTGTACCGGGGAGTATCACCACCTAGCGTGCAAGGTGGATGCCTTGACCTTCCCCTGGAGCACCCTCTTTGTATACGTGTTCCCTCCTCTTCTTCTTATTCCCAAGGTACTGATCAAAATAAGGGAGGAGAGACCAAAGGCCATCCTCATTGCTCCAGATTGGTCCAGACAACATTGGTACCCCTTACTGTGCAGCCTGACCTTACAGCCTCCCAGGCAGCTACCCCTGATCTCAGACCTCTTAACTCAGGTGGGGCGGATGCTCCACCCAGACTTGCAGACTCTCAATCTATCAGCATAGTTAATAATCTAAAGGCTGACAAGGGGCTCCTGTTAAGCAAACAGGCCCTAGACATGATCACAGAGGCCAGAAGGCCTACCACCAGAAAATCTTATGCAGGAAAATGGAAGAGATTCTGCTCCTGGAGCCCGTCCAGAGGGTACAATACCTCACAACCTTCCATTCCCCCTTATCCTGAACTACCTAGCGGAGCTACTTAATAGTAGCCTCTCCTTCTCCTCTATTAAAATCCACGCCTCAGCCATTTTTTCAGCTCATTTTGATACAGAACAGCCCCTGTTCTCTCCCATCCTTTGATTAAGCAATTTTTCAGAGGGGCTTCTAATATTAGACCTGCCAGAAGGCCCACCCACTCCATCCTGGGACATGTTATGTTTTGGAGAAACTAACTTTACCACCTTTCGAACCTTCTGCTTCAGCAGAACTAAGATGCCTCTCCTGGAAGACTGCTTTTCTCCTAGCTATCACCTCAGCCAGAAAGGTTTCAGAACTTCAGGCAATGATTGCCATTGAGCCCTTCATCATCTTCCATGCAGACAGGGTCTCCCTGATGACTAATCCCTCCTTTATGCCCAAGGTGGTAGCTAATGTAACTCTCACCCAGGCCATGCATTCTACCTACCTTCTTTCATAACCCTCAAAACAAGGGGGAAAGAATTCTGCACTCATTAAACGTGCACAGCTCAGATACTATCTGGACTGTACTAAACTCTTCAGGAAAACAGACCAACTACTTTTCAGCTTTGCCCCAGGGGCAGAGGGGAAGCCCATTTCCAAACAAACCATTTCCAAATAGATATTATACTGCATCCATTTCTGCTACACTTTGCATGGGACCCCCCCCCCCCCAAGTCTATTCAAACCCATTCCACTAGGACAGCCTCCACTTCCACAGCATTCCTCAGAGGAGTTCCCACCAGGGACATCCTGGAAGCTGCCACCTTGACTTTTGTCCATGCTTTAACCAAGCATTGCCGCCTACCTCTATTTTCGAAGGCTAGGGCAGGGTTTGCCTCGGCAGGGCTTGCTGACCCATTCCTAGGTCTCTTACTAATCTTAGCACCCCTTTACTCAGCTTTGGGAATCCTCCCACAGATGATGACTGCAACAGTAAAACATGAAGAACATAGTACAGTTGTGTACACTTACCATAAATGTAGATGTTTGAGTGTATTCACTGTTGCAGTCCTGGTTTCCCACCCTCCTTCCCCCTTATATCTTCTTTCTTTAGGGAGACATAAGTTTCTAATGGTGGCTTTTAGCCACCAGGCCCACTTTATCATATTTACTTGGACCTTTGACTGGTTAGGGCAAGAAAAACTGCTGTAATGGCGTCAGCTGCCTTCCTTTGTAGCACTGATGACCTGACGTCAGACAGCAAGCGACAGCAGCTGACGCAGAAAAACATTGACTCTGGTATTCGGGCCGGTCGAGGGCTATCACAGCAGGGATAATCCCACAGGTGATGACTGCAACATTGAATACACTCAAACATCTACATTTATGGTAAGTGTACACAACTGTACTTTCTTGTGTCTGTGTAGCTTATGCACTTTTAGTACTACTACGGATCTGGTAGGGGTGAGGTCAGCAAGATCATGGAAAGTGGAGGGATAAAAAATCTGCATGATTTTTTATCATTATTTAGATGTTTTAACTGCATTAGTACACTGGTCATGTAACCCTTTTCAGGTATGAACTCCTTTGTTAAGTAAATATACAGAGGGTCATAACATAGTTACAGATGGAAACATTTCATTTGTATAAAATGACTGTAAAAAAAGCAGTTGGAGATGTTTATAAAAGGAGGTTAAATATAAAGGCAATTCACTTCAGTGCCACGTAACTTCCAATTGAAATAACAGTAATTCTTCAAGTGTTTTATAGTACATCCATACCATAAAATTAAGACTTGCAATTATTACAAAGACGTACTTTGCCTGGGGTTTTATTAGGATGGATAAATACAAGCATTTTTACTCTTAATTGTCTTGCATATTGATATGTCTGATGGAAAATAAGGATTAGAAGATTAGAAATTAAAGATCAGATAAAATTGGAATTAGAGGAGTTAAATAAATAAGAAGACCCTAGGTGTCTAATGCAGTAGAGGTGAAGGAGATACTAGTTATAAAAATGCTGGATGTGTCTACTGAATGTTTTTTTTTCCTTTAGTGCATATTTACCAGAAAATTATTAACCAGATAGATTTCAAGATTATTAAGTGCTGTATTTAATGTAAAAAAAAAAACGGTGCATTGAGGGAAAAGACTTTGTGGTACAAAGAAGTAAAGCCTTGACTACAGCTTTAGTATTCTGTGTTCAGACAGCAAGCCTAGTGTTGGAAAAGCTGGTTGAGAAGATTGCTGTAACCAGCTGAGGTTGGCTTACCTGTTGGGGGGACTGGTTTAACCCCCTACACATCTGCAACCTGGTGAGTGACAAGTAATGAAGCAGCATTATATATAGCTTAGAGAGAGAGAGAGACTGGGCTGACATGCCATAGTTCATTTAGACGCCCTTCAACAGTAGCTGTAGATGAGGTAGAATAGTGTGGAGTTAAATGTACAAAAATATCTCCTACTCTCCATCAGATAACAGCCATTGTTCCTGGTCCTTGCGTCCTCCTTCCAGTGTACTTTATGCAGGTGTGGAAGGGGAACACATGTCACTGGATAGTGGAGGCTTCGTGATCATGGTGACAAGAGAAGAAAAAAATACAAAATAAAAATATACCACCTCCTCTTTCATTGAGCCATTTGTAGTGGGTTTGGCAGTCTGACAGTCTGTGTTTCATATTAATACTATACCACAAGTAAACTGCAGTCTTAGAGATGTTTACCTTGCTCAATACTACTCTTCAGCAAGCATTCTTATTTATCTACAGGCAAATCCTGGATTTTAAATAAGTAATAGTATAAGTAACACAAAACTGATGAATGGATGATTTTTTTACATTCAGACACTGATATGTAAGTCCATCGTGTAAACAATGCTTGCTTTGGCATGCAGATTGACTTTCTAAGGTAAGGCTTTTTTTTCTATGTACCGTTTGCTTTCTTGCTTATCAAACCCTCCCCCGAATCTGATATTCCCATTCATTCCCCCTCCCAGAAACACCTGAGATCAGGATGAGGACTGTCTGGAGAGTGCTGTCATTCAGGTAACCACAAGGGTGCGTTGTGCCTCTGCCTGTGGCCCCAAATTTGCTTGCAGTGCTGATGTGGAGAGCATTCATCAGTGTGACTAGATGCATCCAGCTTATCCTCTTGACCAAGGCTTGTAGACTGCCTTATCTTTTTGACTTAGCCATGACTAAGACCAAGTCCAATGACACTTGTCTTAGCAACTGGGTAAGTATGCATATCTCCCAAACCCAGTACATAATGGTGTTCTTATCTATCTCAGCCCACTTGGCAGGCATTCTGTCCAGTCAGTGGCCCACGTAATTCTGGGCACAGACTTTGGAATCATTGTTTTATGCTTACATGATCCCAACTTAGCAACTCTTCTGCTGGGGACATACCACAGGGACCCCAGTACTCTCCCCTTCATGTGTGTATGCTCCCACAAAAAGGTTCTTGAGAGCTGCCATCATGGACTTGGGATAGCAAGCCTATGTTTTCCAGTCACTAGCTTTTGTGCAAGCCCCCACTTGCTGTCGACTATTGCCAGTCTGGCAAATACCTCTCACCCCTCCCCAGAAGATGTGAGCTTGGATCCTGCCAATCATTCCCAGCTGCCTCTGAAGTCTTCTAGAGCTCGAGCCATTACTTGAACTTGGGTCACCTGGTTTACACTCAGGGCATTGTTCCTCTACACCACAGAGGCAGGTAAACTAGATCAGTAGCTACTTAACTCATTCTAACAGAGTACTAGAAGTTTGTACTTCATCCTGTAATGGTTGCTTCCTGAGCTTTTTTAACAAAATCATATTATAAATGTTACTAAGCAAGTTTAAATGGCAAACTGTTCAACACAAACTAATATTTACAGGGTTTATTTATATCAGATTCTATGCCTTTAAATGGATTTTAGAAATCAAAGTTAACACAATAAATGTTAATTTTTGAAATGTTTTGTGAGCAACTTTCAATATTTCACTGACCAGTCAAGCTACATACTAACGTACACACACACATCTTCAACCGTGTTTTGTCCATCCGTCTTTGAGCTTTCATATGATGATGTTAAGCAGTTGTGTCTTTACTGCTTGGTTATTCAGATGTTTACAGAAATAAGATGACAGTTTAAATAAATACCAGAAGAACATTTAATATCATTTTGACTGCACCAAACTAGATGTTAAGTATCAATGCATTTTTGTGTTACTCATCATGTAAAACAACAGTAACTGCTATGAAGCATGGTTTTTCAGTTGTTAATGGAGGCTTTACCAGGATCTGCTGAGCTAGAAGTAACAGTGATATAGACACTGAACCACTTGCAGAATTTTTCTCCTTGAACTGTAAGGACATTCTGATTTTCATTATCAGCAGCCCTGTTTTCAGCATGAGATCTGGGGGTTGTGTTCACCGTCACCATCTCTCCTGATTCAGTGCCATACTCCTGCCTTTTTCAATACTCATGCTGGACTGTCTCAGATCTTCTACCACACAATCCATTCACCTCTTTGCTGGATTGCTTCCTTTCCTGTTACCTTCTTCCTGTCTGTCCCAAATCTTCTTCACCAGATTGTCTTTGGCTTTTCTGTGCATATGCCTGAACCACCGTAATCTGTTCTCTTTGATCTTTTCTGCAATCGGAACTACTTTGGCTTCTGCTCTTAGGTCCTTATTTATTCATCTGTACAACAGTGTGCATCGTACCACCAATCTGTCATCGCACTTCATTTCCATAATCTCTAGTTTACTCATCTGCTCTGCCTTTACTGCCCAGTTTTCTATATCATAGAGTAGTACTGGTTGCATCACTGTTTCGTAAAAAAAGATGATTAGTAGAATATGGCTAATAAAGCAACACGCACATATTCCCTAAAAATTCCTTGCTTCTGTTTAAAGACAACAATGGTCCTTTTTAATGAAGAGTAATGGATTAGAGTAGTCTAGTGAAGGTCAGTTAAGCTGCAATTTGCATTGGAGCAACTGGTAGCCAAGAAAGAAATCCATAATCTTTTTTTTTTTTTTTTGGGGGGGGGGGGGGGCATGTACTGCCAGAACTACAATGACCAGCAATATGCCCACTGTACCCTTGCTGTTAATGTTATCCTGACCCAGGGTCTCTGCATCTTGGGAACAAAGAGAAGTCAGTCTTGCAGTGGTCCTTACAGATGAGTGACATTATATTTGATTTAAAAATGACATGCACCATCACTTTATGGACAGTCATGTATCCCATGAAAAATGGTCTGAAATTCTAATATGTGCTGTGTGTGTGTGTGTGTGTGTGTGTGTGTGTATATATATATATATATATATATATATATATATATATATATATATATATATATATATATATATATACACACACACACACACACACACATATATATATATATATATATATATATATATATATATATATACATACACACACACACACACACACACACACATATATATATATATATATATATATATATATATATATATATATATATATATATATATATATATATATACACACACACACACATTGATTATAATACATTGAATCATCACTTATGTTAATTGCAATGTCTGTACATTTATTTAGCTAGTACAAAACTGTTAAATTTATATTTATGTACAATTTGCTGATTTATCTTTATTTTGCAGGATGGCAACTTTACAAATACAACATACATCACCAAAAGACCTGATGACATAAAGATTACTGGACAGTCAGTTTTTGCAGATTTTGGTAAGTTTGATGGAAAAGAACACAGTTGTGGATAGTCTTATGTTTTTTAATGCTGAGGAAGTATATTGCCCAGGGGACCATACCAGTTCTTAAACTATTACTACAGGTAACAGTACTGAGATGTAAGGTACCGCCAGACATAGGATCATAGGTTCAAGGGCATTACCAGGCAGGGTAAGTCATGAAATCCATTGCAGCTTGCCAGTACCTACCTTAATGATGTATCTCAGATTTCTAGAAAGGCAAAGCAGGTCAGGTCTGGAATGAATTTGCAGATAACTAAACATGAGCAAAGTATGATGTGATGTAATGCAGTGCAAATTTTACTGAAAGTAGGATTCTTTTCCCTTCCCTAATCAACCTCTTCACCTAGCATCCATACCTTATACTTCTCTGCAGCTGAAAAATTAGGCGCATGTTCATTCGTAAGGGGCCAGCTGCTGTCAGGGGTGCAGCCAGTGAATTCCATTTTCTTCTCACAGATGCTTATTCTCCCCCCAATGTACCTGGCATTTAAAAAGTGGCCATATCACCTGAGCTGTTGCCCCTCCCCAAACTTAACTTGTGTAACATTTTCAGCTAATCAGTCAAAAACTATTAATACTATTGTTTTTAGATTTGCGATCCTCTCTGGAAACAAGCTATATTCATGTTTTTAGCAGCATTAATCTAGATGGTTATAGACATCATATGGCGTGATAAAGCCCCAATGTTTCTAACAGGCTCTGAAAAAAAATTGTATGCTTTGGAGTACAAAGAGTATGCCTGGCTACACCCTTGGCTGCTGTGGGAGTTGAAAGCTTTAATATAATTCTCCAAGCAATTCAGCCTAAGCCAATAAGAAGCTGCTGGATACTACTACTACTATTATTATTATTATTATTGTTATTGTTATTGTTATTGTTGTTATTGTTATTATTGTTGTTATTATTTTTGTTATTATTATTATTATTATTATTATTTTAACAAATCCCAGACATCATTCATGCCATATGTCAGGTCATTGCTCCAACGCTCTTTTCAACTGAAGTTACCTTTCACAACAAAGGTGCAAAGTTACCTCTTCAGCAGAATTTAAATATTACTCAACTGCGTTTTCAGGTCAAGAAGAGCATTTTCTGTCGTAACTGGTCTACTTCTAGTCATCCGGGATATTATGTGATGTTTACCGAAGTGTGCAGTCTCATCTTTTCCCTTGTCTGCATTCGGGATGGGGATCTCTGTTCTGGTGCTGGTTAGGCTCTGAACTGACCCCTCCATGTAGCTGTGAATTGGATAGAGATAGATGCTGACCACTGCACAGGTGTGCACAAGACCACACAGATAACACGCATAAGGTTGTTGAACTGGAGCTGTAGATTTGAAAACATGCAGTCGATGTAGTGATGATTGCAAAGTCCAATCATCCTTAGTGCAGTAACAAAAGCTTTCGCTAGTTTTTAAGTTGTGGTGAAGTACAGGAAGTGATGGGCAGTGGTATCTTACTTAAAGGGTCCTGCTCGAATCTGGGTGTATGCTTAGGAATTACTTTCCTTGTTTTCTAGTGGTAGCGCTATAACTTTCTCAGGCTCATCCTCGGCATGCTACATTTGCTCTGTGCCTGCAACACTCATCCAGAGAGAAGGACTTCATACTTTGGTTGGTCCCATTTCTTTCTAGCTCTTTTATTCTGTCAGATAAAAGTTGCTTAATGTAAATGAATCCCATTTTCTGTGAGTAAATTGTTTATTTTACTTGTTGGCTGGGAAAGTGTTTGTTTCTTTTACTGTATTCTGTGTGAAAAAGTGACTTTTTAAAGATTTTTAAGTTTTACTGGCTTTCATTGCTTGTTTTCACTGTAAAGAGGCATCATTTTTGCCTTGAGCATAGAATATTGTGTTGTTTCCTCAGCCAGTCCTTTTCCAGCCACAAAAAAAGAAAAAGTTAAGCAAACAGCCTTTGCCACCCCAGTGGGTTAGCATTTTGACTCAGCCGTAGGTGGGTGACTCTGCTATGTCCATGAGTTGTACCTCAGACCACTAATCTTTTACCCCATATCCCTCTGGTGTAGCACCTACAGCCAGTATGAACTGGGGGTTAGCCATGTCCTCTGCAGCTGTTGGGATCCTGTCAGTGGGTAAGAGAGAGACACTGTTACTGGTCCTAGGAGAGAGAGCAAGGAAGACTTCCTTTTTGTCGGAATGTTCACATCCATAGGGAAGCTACTACTATCAGCATTAATAACGCTGTTGGCTCCATTTTTCTGTCAAAAAGAAACAGAAAACTAAATGCGTATCTACTCCTCCTCAATTTTTCTTAGAAGTAGTTTACTAGGTCTGGCTCAAAGTTTAATTCAGGCTATTGATCTTTTTTTATAAAGCAGTTTCTGGTAAAAGAAAGAGGACTACATCTCTTCTTGAAGTGACTTAAGATTCTGAATCTGAACAGGAAGATCAAGGGACAGATACAGTATTTTCTCCTTAGGTTTCTGCTTCAGACTCCGAGGTGAGCTCAGTTTCTTAATCTCCCTCTTGTGGTTTGTCTTTCTCTGAGACTATTTCCAGAATGTACCAGTGTATTCAGTGGGAAAACACTTAGGTTTCTCCATCCCACAGCAAATACTGTATGATTTGTTACAGAACAAATTTCCAGAAACTTCTCCCATTCCTCCACTCCTGTCAGCTTTGGAAGATGTGTGTGTTACTGCCTGTAATTTTCCTGATAGCCTGCTGCCCCTAGAAAGGCAAGTAGGATGCATAAATTCCTGTGACTTTTAAGTTTTTATTCACTGTTCCCAAGCCTGACCCAGCAGCTATAGCTTTAGATGTTCATCATGTTTCACTGTTGCAGTCATTACATTTGGGTTATCCTGCTGGCAGGCTACCCACAGTCGGCCAGAGTTCCAAAGTGCACCAGGGGTATAAAAGATGCAACCGATGCCATTTTCTTCAGTCTTTCTTGCCGCGCAGTGCCCAAAAGCAAAAGCAGTTCGCAAGGGCCGGTTGGCCGACTCCTGAGATTTTCGAAATCGAGTTTCAGAACCGAAGTCTTCAATAAAGCTAAGTACCCCATTGGGGAAATTTTTCTTGCTTCAGACCAATGTCAGTAAATGTTAACAACTGTATTTCTTGTGGGAAGCAAATACCTCATAAGGATTTTCACTCTTACTGCATTTCTTGCCTAGGCCCTGACCACAACGTTACTAGTTGTCGGTTTTGTGCTAGATTCAACAAACGCACTATTAAGCGTCTGTTTGATTTTGCTTTGCGTTACTTTGGCCGAAGGTTTAACTATATAATGCCGTCGGAACAACCGACGACCGGAATTCATAAAAAATGCAAAGACAAGGAAAAGAACAGGCATCCGAGGTCCAAAACCGATAACGAAGCCTCTTATAGGCCAGTTGCCAGTTCTCAGTGAGGTGCTTTCGCAGCCCCTAACACCCGCTACCTCAGAGCCACAGGCCGTATCTGACTCCCACATGGAGACACCTAGGCCTCTGGAAACTCAAGGTATTGGGTCTGCGGAAACTATTCCCTCAGATGGGTCCGGAGCCATTGTGCAGGCATCGGCTTCTGAGGGTATATTCAGACCTTCACAGCTTACTATTAAGTCCTCTGCAGCAGTCAAGGCAAAGTCAAACTCACCATTAAAGACAAGAAAACAAGTACAGCATTCTCCAGGACAGTCATCCATGCCAAAGAAACAGATGCTTAAAATGGCCGAAGACTTAATTACGTTGATCAGGGGTACCCTTCCCCCTCCTGATAAAAGGCCTAGGCAAGACACTTACTATGATTCCTCTGACCAGGTTTCTATTTCCTCTGATTCCTCTTCAGATCAGGGATATTCTCTCCCTCCCTATGAGGATTCTGATGCAGAAGAATCTATACCTTCAGCCTCTCCACCTGAGGATTATTCTTTTGGGGAAACCCTGCACACCATGAGGGAGCATTTCCATTGGGAGAGCCAGGATTATTCAGAATCCAAGAAAAGGCTCAGAGACTTTCTTTTATTGCCTCAGCACAGGCCCCTGGCTATCCCCCCTGTGCTTGATATTGTTGATTATGTTTTCTCTGAATCCAGTCTGTCTCCTGATTCTTTACCCCCTGCACCAGTCAAGCCAGACAGGTACTGCAGGGTCCCTGACTCTCATACATTTCTTTATAAAAACCCTGCTGCTGACCCAGAGACAATTTCTCAGGGTTCCAAAGGGGTTAAGGCTTCCACTGCAAAAAACCCTGTTCCCTCTGATAGAGTTTCTAGAGCTCTGGATAGATAGGGGAAAAAAGTTTACACTTCTGCCACTTTAGCTGTAAGGGCTTTAAACTGCCAGTTTCACATGCTTAAATCCCAACAGTACCTCATGTCTTTATTAAAACAGAAAATGCTTACAAACTCGAAAGTCCTGACAATAAGGAAATGCAGGATTTATTGCATGCAGCTGAACAAGTGGGAAAGCATACTCTACAATGTGGATTTGATTCAGAGGCTTCTTGTAGAGCCACAGTTACAGGCTCTGTCATTCGAAGGCATGCTTGGTTAAAAGAACAAAGTTTACCTGAACATGTTAAAGTAAAATTATTGGATGCTCCACTACAGAATGATACTTTGGTGTTAAGGCAGAAGAAGTGTTAAAGAAAATGGAGGATAAAGCAAAGTCAATGCAGACAGTGAAGGATTTCTTACAGGTTCAACCACCTAGGTTTAGCAGAAACTGGCCTTCAAAAAATTGGTCCTTTCCGGTGTCAGACAGGCCACAAAGAGGCAGATACAGATGTCCAAGTGGCAGATTTCAGCCCCAAGGCTCCTACAGACCTAAACAATGGGGTGCTTCAGCCCCCAAAGGAGGAGAAGACAAATCACAACCTTATAGGAAACCATCCCTTTGACTTCCCTCTACAGATGCCAAGCACTTACCTTTTGACAGCACCCTTAAGGAGAAAGCTAGCACTTTTCTCACAAAATTGGCACATAATCACCCAGGACAAATGGGTACTGACTATTGTTTCTCAGGGTTACAGGTTCCACTTTCACACCCTTCCAAAATCAAAATGTATGCCGGACCTGCCACAAAACCAATGGGCAGAGGTACAAAAACAAATTGCTGCTCTCATGGATATGGGAGCTATTCAAAGAGTACCACATCAAGAACAGGGACAAGGATTATTTTACTCAAGACTTTTCCTGGTACCCAGAAAGGACAAAGTCTAAAGACCAATACTGGACTTGTCAATCCTAAATACTTTTCTGGATGTTCCAAAATTCAAAATGTTAACACTACAGCAACTTCTACCCATGCTGGCCAAGAAGGCTTGGCTAGTTACTTTGGACCTCACGGAGGCATACCTGCATGTACCAATCAGACAATCTTGCAGAAGATACCTCAGATTCATAGCTGGCTCAATGCATTACCAATTCTCTGCACTGCCCTTTGGCTTATCTACTGCACCCAGGGTCTTCACGAAATGCCTGGCACCAGTAATTGCATTTTGCAGACAAAAGGAATTCAAATATGTCCCTACTTGGACATCTGCCTTATTCAAGCAGAGAGCAAGAACATTCTTCTAAAACATCTGGTGTTTGTAAAAAGATTACCAATTTGCCTAGGGTACACAGTAAACGAAAAGAAATCAAAACTAGTACCCTCTCAAGAGATAATATTCCTGGGTGCAAGCTTAAATACAACTGCCCAGATGGGCTTATCTCACGCCAGACAAGCAAAGGCAACTGACTCATTACTTTCAAATGATGGCAACAAAGACCCAGCTCCCTGCAAGGAAATTTTGCAGGCCCTGGGCTTTGTGGCATCCTGCATTCTACTACTTCCATATGCAAGACTGCATATGAGGAAATTGCAATGGTATCTAAAAAGTGTTTGGACTCAACATTACCACAGCCTGGAAACAATAATAACTCTAATTCCCTGCCTACAACAGGAGTTTCGATGGGGGTCCCAGGCCTGTCACCTCAACAAGGGACAGCCTTTCACCTTGCCCACAGCCCGGCAGACAATAACGGATGCATCGGATTATGCCTGGGGGGCACACATGGCAGGAAAATATATTCAGGGCACGTGGCCCAAGGAACAAATGCATCTTCACATCAATCAAAAAGAGATGCTAGCTGTACAGAATACTCTGACAGCCTTCAATGATCTACTACATCCAGGACAACTACTACTAAAGACGGATGATACCACGGTTATGTGGTACATAAACAAGCAAGGGGGCACACATTCCTACCTCCTCTGCAGGCAAGCCATGACTATGTGGAACACAGCACTGACCTATCGGGTACATCTGCAGGCACAATTCCTGCCAGGAACAAAAAACACACTGGCAGACGAACTAAGCAGAAATTGCATGGATCCTCATGAATGGAAACTAAATCCAGAGGTCTTCAGCATGATAACAAGGAAATGGGGACGCCCAGACATAGATCTTTTTGCCTCCCCTCACAACTGCCAACCTGAGAAATTCTGCACAAGAACTTATCACTCACAAGCATGGAAAGTGGATGCTTTATTATTCAGCTGGAAAACCCTGACAGTTTATGCCTTTCCTCCACTGCCTCTTCTTCCCAAAGTGCTCCTAAAAGTCAGACAAGAAAAGCCAAAAATTATCCTGATTGCCCCAGACTGACCACACCAGCACTGGTACCGAATCCTAAAGACCTTGTCTCAAGGCCCAGCCTGGCCTTTACCTCAAATTCCTCATCTTCTGACTCAACAAAACAATCAGATTCTGCACAGTCAACTCAGAACCTGCATGGTACATAATATAGCCACTCAGACCACACCTCTCTCTAAAGCTGTTATAGATGTCATTTTAGAAGCCAGGAGGCCCAGCACTAGGAAATCTTATGCAGAAAAATGGAAGAGATTCTGTGCTTGGAACCAGGCACAAGGACTCGAACCACTTGTTCCAAATATACCTCAGATTTTACAATACCTAACAGATGCTGGACAAAGGCCTATCCTTCTCATCTATTAAGATCCATGCCTCTGCCATTTCAGCTCATTACAATACGGAACCTCCTATTTTTTCACATCCACTACTAAAACAGTACCTCAGAGGGGCAAAAAACATAATACCCCCAAGGAGAGCACCAATACCTAATTGGGACCTCAATTTTGTTTTAGAAAAGCTCACACTGCCTTTTGAGCCAGCCAGCACTGCTGATATAAAATTTTTATCATGGAAAACTGCTCTGCTCCTAGCAATAACTTCAGCAAGAAGAGTCTCAGAGTTAGAGGCATTAATGGCAGTGGAACCTTTCATCATTTTTCATCAAGACAGGGACTCACCAAGGACAAACCCAACATTTATGCCAAAGGTGATTTCCAGTGTGGCTCTTAACCAAACAATTCATTTGCCAACTTTCTATCCAAATCCCCAGAATAAGGGGTAGATACTTCTGCACGCTTTGGACATACACAGACAGCTAAGATTCTACTTGGACAAAACAAAAGCTTTCAGAAAAACTGAGCAACTGTTTGTAGCTTATACTGCAGGATCACAAGGAAAGCCTATCTCAAAGCAGACAATTTCAAAATGGATAGGACACTGCATTCGCTTCTGCTATGCACAACATGGAAAATCAGTGCTTAAGGGCATTAGGCCACATTCTACCAGAGCCAGCAGCCTTTCTCAGAGGAGTACCAACCAAAGACATCTTAGAAGCTGCAACCTGGAGTTCAGTGCACACTTTCACCAAGCACTACCACTTACCTCTTTACTCTAAATCCAGAGCAGGCTTTGCCACTGCAGTTCTGCAGGACCTGGTAGCCTCTCCTAATCCTATTTAGGACCAGCCACCCAACCTCAGCTTTGGGATTCTACCCAAGTGTAATGACTTCAACAGTGAAACATGATGAGCATAGTACAGTTGTGTACCTACCATAAATGTAGATGTTCGAGTGTATTCACTGTTGCAGTCCTGGTTACCCACCCATCCCCCTTTTCTTTGCTGGAACTTTTCTGTACTTCTCAATTTTATACAACCTATGTGGTGTATTTGCTTGTAGATGAAGGAAATGTTTATTTTACTACATGCATGCTTTTTGGCATACTTTTTTACAGCCTTCCTATTTGGGGGCACCTGACATCTGGGGCAAGAAAAACTGAAGAAATGGTGTCGGTTGCATCTTTTATACTCCTGGCGCACTGACGTCAGAGAAGAGGTGACAGCAACCTAGACTTTGGACCTCTGGCCGACTGCGGGTAGCCTGCCAGCAGGATAACCCAAGTGTAATGACTGCAACAGTGAATACACTCAACATCTACATTTGTTAGGTACTCAACTGTACTTTTATCCTACTTGTGCTAAACATTTAGTTAATTCCAACCCTACTGTGTCTAATAAGGATGGGAAGATTATTGATGAGTATGGGAAAAAAGTGTTTGCCTCTGCAACTTTAATTTTCAGGATTTTGAATTGTCAGGCTGATGTGTTAGTTTGTCCTGACTAACTGTGAAAGCATGAGGAATGTTTTGTCTGCCATTTCTTCTTGTGAGGAAACCTCTGTTCTAATTAAATTCTATTGTACAAGTCTCGCTACTCATTGTTTGCAGTGTGTATGACTCAGTTGATACTTCTTCCAGGGTTATGGCCGCTGCTACTGTTTTAAGAAGGTTTATATGGCTGTGTTCTCACAACTCCCCAAACAATGATATAAATGAGATTTTAAATTCTCCTTTGGATAGAAATTTAGTTTTTGGCCCCTGTGCTGTAGAGGCGATCAAAAAGTGTGATGAAACGGAAAAGTTAATACAGGGAATCTTTAAAAATTTTCAATCCTCCTTTTCCAAAATTTTTAAGTGGTTCTCTAATCCCTGATCCAGTCTTGGCATAAATAAATAAACAGTCTCAACGAAATGCAGGTAAACAGATGTTTAAGAATAAATGGCAAATGGGGTGCCAAAAATAATTTTGGAACCTCCCAAAACCAAGGACAGTTCAAGTCAGACTGTCTATTTAAGGGGCCTTCTCCCTCCCCCTGGCAGCCCCATTTCCCCTTCAGAAAGTATGAATATCCACTTTTTTCCATTGACAACAGATAGCTTTAGACAAATGGGTTCTGAAGGTCTTTAATCAAGTCTACAGTGGGAGGAAATCCCTCCTGTCCTGGGGCTAATCCCTCATTCACCAGACCATACTCTATTTCCACCTGTCCTTCATCACATGCTGCCCCACTGTGTAATAGAACCATTTCCTCCTCCTATGCTGGGGAAAGGATTTTAAGTATGTTTTAGTGATTAAAAAAAAAAAAGAAAGAAAGAAAAGGCTTGGAGACCAGTTAAGACTTTCTTTTCAAAACCTGTTTGTGTTCGTGCCCAAATTTAACATGGTGTCACTTCACAAACCATTGCCTGTTCCTCATCATTTAAGTTTCCTGGTAACACTAGATTTAAAATATGCTCATCACATCCCTATTCATCCAGACTTCAGGTGTTTTCTTAAGGTTTTGTATGTATGGATTACATTATCAGTTCTAGGCCTTACCCTTTGTACCAAGAGTGTTAAGAAAGAGTCCGGCTCCAGTTGCTGCTCCTTGTAAGCTACAGT
The DNA here is from genome assembly GCF_019279795.1 of Protopterus annectens. Taxonomy (NCBI): domain Eukaryota; kingdom Metazoa; phylum Chordata; order Ceratodontiformes; family Protopteridae; genus Protopterus; species Protopterus annectens. The sequence continues at coordinate 379,616,131 of NC_056742.1, forward strand.
GTATAGGTTCATTGGTAGGTACTAGACTATTGGCTCTGGGGCCTATACAAGCCCAGCCAAAAAGGTCCCCTGGCTTTTGCCACCCAAGAAAATTATTTTCCTGTGCCACTGTCGAGCAGAGCCACAGAGGTGATCCCTGGGGTGAATTTCCTATTTCCCATCCAATCATCAGGATTGTGTGTGTATCCAAATTTTTCACATTTAGATGACTTACTTATCTTTGGAGAGTGTATTTCAAAATATCAATAATGTCATACTTGGGTGAGAGATCTCTTACATAAGTTGGGATTCAAGAGAATACTCAGAAGTCTTTTTTTTTCACACCTCAGTTCAAAGAGCTTTTCTTCCACAGGAAAAACATTGGTCTTTATTTAGATCTGTTTCTAAGTTTTTTCTGGTCAGACTTTGATCACTGCGAGGGAATACTTCAAAATTTTGGATCTCATGGCATGTGTGATTCTTTGACACCCTTGGCAAAACTCCTTGCGAGAAAGATACAGTGGTGTCTGAAGTCTCTGTAGTTCCACCACCACCATATTTTTCCTTTTCAAATCCCATTGCTGGGGTTTGTCAGATGAGAAATCACTTGCTGGAAACAGCAAATATCCTTAACTCTGGGTTTCCTCTTCTCATTCCGTTATAAAGCAGCCAGTTACCACAAATGCCTTCTTGGAGAACAGTTTCAGGAGAAATAAATTGCAAGCTATGTGGAACGCCAAGGATAAATACCAGCAAATAAATTTAAATGAGATGCATTCCTGAGCAAGGCATCTTCAAGTTGTTACAGATACCACAGTTGTGGTACATCAACAAGCAGTGGGGAACCATGTTGCATCCACTTTGTAGACTAGCTGTGTTAGCTTGGGATATAGCATTACAACACAGAATCACTCTACAGGCATCCTGTACTCCATCAGAGCAAAACTGTGTGGCAGACAAACTGGGCAGGACAAGGGCAAACCTTCATGCATGGAAACTAGATCAGGAGTCTTCTAAGACTTTACCCATCTGTGAGGAATTCCTTAAGTAGATCTACTTTCTACTTACCTCCCGTCTGAACAATCAGCTGGCAAGATTCTGCTCCAGCACTCCAAGCAAGAAGGTTTGGAAGACAGATTTTTTTTTCTTTTCATTGGACAGGAATGTTCCTGTTTGCTTTTCCACCCTTTCCACTGATATCTAAGTTCCTTCAGAAGATTCAGAAGGAATCCATGAAGATCATTGTGGTGTCTCCTCTGGCCCAGGCAGCTGTGGTTCTCTTCTTTTGGAAATGACCAGTGGCAGTTGCTACAAGTTTCCTCACAGACTGGATCCATTCACATAAGAATTAGGGTGTTTGATACAGCCTGGCACCCATCAGCTTGAATTGACTGCATTGATGATAGGGTCTTAATTACCTTTTGGCACCTGTTTACTGAAGATATGCAGCAGGTACTAATGGAGGTAAGAAAGCATAGTATTAGAAAGTCATATATTAGTAAATGGAAGAGGTTTTCTAGTTGGTGCCAACAACATAACCAGCAACCATTCAGGGCTATTTTTTCTGGTTTTACAATATTTGTGAGAGTTACTATCCTATGGCCTGTATTAACTCCTCCATCAAGGTTCATTTATTGTGCATTTCAGCATGTCTTATCCTCTTTGAATGCATTTTCATGTCAAAATGTTTTTGAAAGGCAACAGAAAGTTAAAAGGGTTGTTGCCAGAGTTAGGGAGCTTATAACAAAAAAAATGTTTTTGAAAGTGGTTTTGCATAAAAGGCCTCCAAGAAAACTGGTGCCCCCTCCTTTTGGGAGGGGTCTTAATTTTGTGTTAGAGAAACTTATACATGCTCCATTTGATCCCTGTAACCCGTCTGACTTGAGGTTCTTAACATGGAAAACAGTTTTACTGATGTTCTGACCTGCGCAAGAAGGGTATTTAAGTTGCAAGCTCTTATGGTGAGTCAACCCTCTCTCATTTTTCACAGAGGTAGGATTTCTTTGAGAAATGATCCTTGTTTTATGCCTAAAGTGGTATTCGAGTTTACTTTAAGCCAAACTATCCATTTTTCCATTTTCTTTTCTGAATTTAAAAATGAGGGAGAAAGGATATTTCATACCTTGAATGTCCATAGACAACTCTGGTACTATCTTGACAAAACTAAATCTTTCAAATCTTTTGATCAGTTGTTTCTTATGAAGATTAAAAGGGAAAACTTGTGTGAAAATAAACTATTTCCAAATGGTTGTCTAAGGCGATTACCTTTTGTTATACTCAGCACAACAAAACTATTCCAGGAAGGGGCAAGGGCCACTCTCTGAGCCTTGGTTTCATGTCTGACATTTGGAAAGGGTTGGATTTTAGAAGTGTTCTAGAAGTTATAACTTGGTCCTCTCTACATACTTTCATAAAGCTCTATACGCTGTATTCCTTCTCTAGGTCTATATCAGACTTTGTTACAACAATTCTCCAGGGTGTTCTGGACTCTGCTCCTTCTATGTCCAAAATATAGTAAACTAGGGTAATCTATCTGTATAGCTAAGGCCACTGCAGCAGCTATAAATATGATGAACATAATGTAGATGTGTAAGTAAACTTACTCTACAATGTTTGAGTGATCACTGTTGCAGTAGCTTCTACTTCCCTCCCTCTCTCCATCCCCCTTGCTTTATGCTGTATTGTTTATGACAGGATGTCAGCATTTATTTATTTTTTTATTATTCTTAGTTTTGTCCTTTTGGGGCTCAATTTCCCACTCCCTGTTAAAGTAAAAGTTCTGAAGGGCATGGCTCCCATACTTGTCTTTTTAGTTTGCTCAGCTCAAACCGACTGATGGTTTGGGCACATGGAAGATGCCCTGAAGTTTGGAAGCTGGCTGGCTGTTATATCCTGTGCATGATATAACCCCATATATCTTAGGCTACTGCAGCAGTGTTCATTTGAACATCTACTGTTATGGTAATTGTACTTTCCTCTTTGCCAGATGTTTTGCTGAAGTGAACTTCATATACCTAGAAGAGGGGGCATAAGTCTCTGACATGAGCAGGATAAGCACTTAAGAATTTGGATTCAAAACTTGAGTCCTTTTGGTTTGGTTGTACTTCCGGGACAAATGTGTCCTAATAGACTGCAGTCCTTCTAAGTATTCTTCATTATCTGAAGGGAAGTAAAAAAGAAACTTATTGTCTTTTGAATATTTTAGAAATTGAGCCAGCAGATGACATCCTCAGCACCTACTTTTGGAAATGAGACATGGATGTATGCTACCATTGTTTTATCAAACTATCATGTTACTTTGTGGGTAATTTTAATCCAGGACAGAGAATGTAGAGCCTTAGCAATAAACACTGGGGTAGAGATCCAGTCTCATTTGAATGCCTTCCAGCACTTCCACCTACACGAATGGCGGTACACTGATGTTTGCTGAGGCCCCTCAGTTTTCTCCACCCATGCTCATTGTTAATTTCAGTGTCAGTAGCACAACAGGTAACACTCACCTTTGGAGCAGAAGCTGTAGCTTCTATTCCCATACCAGGCAGGTTGATTGCTGATACTGCAGTGCAGCAGAAGGGGGGGTTGCTGCACTTATGAGTGTGGTATCCTTTGGATGAGACATTAAACCAAGGTACCATCTGCTTGAGTTGGTGTCAGCTCAAGTGGATGTAAAAGATCCCACAGCTCCTATGGAAAAGAGTAGGGGGGGGGTCCTTTTGTTCTCTACAGTTATACGCAAATAACACAATTATACAAATACATGTATTCGCATATTTATAGATTTACATAAACTTAAATTAGAACTGCGGTGGTGGTGCTGCGGTAGCTTTGTTACCTCACAGTAAGACATTGTCCTGTTCGATTCTCAGCTAGTGTGTCTTCTGTGCGGAGACACGTGTGAATGGGCGTACCTTCGTTGAAGGTTGTGCGTCAGGGCCGGTAACTCGTCACGTAAAAATCTACTGCCAATCATTAGTGGACCGGAGTTCCACTGTGGCGACCCCTAACTGGGAAAAGCCGAAAGACACAACAACAACAACAACAACAACATAAACTTATATTAGATGTACATACCTTCATTATTTTCAATTGTTTCATGATATATGGTTTCACTTTCAAACCTCAAAATATTGAAATTTGTTGAATTTCAGTATCTCAAGATGAAAATATCGAAAGTGAAAAGCATGAACCACAGAATTTATTCCAAGACAAGTAAACACTTTCCCAGCATGGGGAGATGTGCCTCCGTTGTAATGCGATCCTGGAGTTGGTATATATAGTTAGGGGGGATGTGGGTTTACAATGGTACGGTATGTTGTTTTTAGTTTTGGGCAAGTGTTTACTTGTCCTGGGATAATTTCTGTGATTCAGGCTCTTAACATAGGATATTTTTGTTTTGCGATACTGAAATAAGGCAATTTCAGTATTTTGAGGTTTGAAAGTGAATCCATATTTGTGTGTGTATATACATATATGGAACCCCACTCATTTTTCCACAACCAGCACTTAATTTTTCTTATCATATTTGGTATCTTCCAATTTCTATTAAACAGAATCTCATTCAGTCTTTTATTCCGAGTTGACCATACAATACAAAACACTTTATCTAAATTTGTAACGTATTCCTTGGTACAGTTCTCATAAACACATACTCAATTTTTTCTCTGTTTATCTGTTTAGTCCTGTCTTTCAAAATATTTTTCTCTATTATTTTTCCAGTATTTTTTTTACTGTCTTATATGCCAGAAAAACATGTTCTGCAGTTTCTAATTGACCATAAAAAAGATAAATACCTTTATTTACTTTTTTTATAAGGCATTTCCTTATACCGATATTATATTCATTTGTAACATCCATAAAAAAGGCTTGGCATTCCACATTCTTCATACACCATTTATTTCTTTGTTTTATAGCTTTTGTTTTTCTTCTGTCAGATGTCCTCATGGATTTACACATTATGTTTTTGTACCACAATTTCCTATTTTATTCTACTTCCTCTGTACTTGCATATTTTTATTTATTCTTGATAAATTTTTAATTCTTCATTTCTCTATTCCCTCTGTCTTATTCATTTTTATTAGATTCCATTCTGTATCATATTTTATCTTAAATAATCTTATCAAACTACTTTCTTTTCTATTTATCCATCTTAATGCCCTATATAAATTATATGAGATCCATATACTATGAAGCAGACCTCCCAACCGCCCCGAATTACTCGGTTTTTACCGAGTTTTGGGGTCCAAATGATGGGGTGTCACGATTCCCGAATGACACCCCATCATTTCCGATTTTTTCCACTTTATTTTTAGATTTCGCGCTATATTTGCTGTCGTCATCCCGTGCGCGATGACGTCAGCGCCATCGGTGCTATCAGCCTATCGGAATTAAGCTCTGCACACATTTCCAAATTCCGTCTGGGTTGTTCAAATGCTGCAAGCGGGCGGGCTTCTGTTCAAATGCTGGCTGGGCTGAAATTTCATATGCTTGTGAACGGATGTTATGTGGATTGTGGAATGAGCCTGTCAGTTTGGGATTAATGCTGCTGCTTTTGTTCAAGTGTGCTGCTGCTTTCATTCAATTGCGCAGGATGTTATGTGGATTGTGCCTATCAGTTTGGGATTAATGCTGGTGCTTACGGGTGGAAACTTCAAATGTTGCTTGCTGGTGCTTTCGTTTGGATTTTAAGGTAACGGGCAGAATGCTGCTTCTTGCTTTCAATTAGAAAGACAGTGCGTGCATGTACGCTTGTGTGTTAGTGTGTGTTGGGACATGCCTGTGGGTAAACAGTGTACCATTGATTTATTTTATCTGCAGGACCATATTTTAGCAGTCTGTGAACTTGTGCATTTAGTTTAGTGCTCATTGAACTGAACCTTAAGTCCGTGCTCTGCTTTTACCGCTCGACCATTGTCGTTTGAACTCATGCATTTAGTCTTCCACTCAGCCATTGCGAGTTTAGCTTTCTATTTGTTTGATTATCTGTATGTAGGGGCATATTTTATGCATTTAAGTCCAGCAAGTTGTAGCTTTTATTTATTTAAGTGTGCTTAAGTCCATGTTCTTCTTTTACTACTCGACCGTTGTTGTTTGAACTCATGCATTTAGTCTTAGTTACCACTCAGCCACGACGAGTTTCGCTTTCTATTTGTTGCGAGTTTAGCTTTCTATTTGTTTGATGATTATCTGCAAGTAGGGGGATATTTTATACATTTAAGTCCACTCCAGCTCTTTGTAGCTTTTTATTTAACTGTGTGTGCATTTCTAGGTAGGGGGCTAGGGGCATATTTTATGCATTTTATTTACCGCTCGACCATTGTCGTTTGAACTCATGCATTTAGTCTTCCACTCAGCCATTGCGAGTTTAGCTTTCTATTTGTTTGATTATCTGTACGTAGGGGCATATTTTATGCATTTAAGTCCAGCAAGTTGTAGCTTTTATTTATTTAAGTGTGCTTAAGTCCATGTTCTTCTTTTACTACTCGACCGTTGTTGTTTGAACTCATGCATTTAGTCTTAGTTACCACTCAGCCACTACGAGTTTCGCTTTCTATTTGTTGCGAGTTTAGCTTTCTATTTGTTTGATGATTATCTGCAAGTAGGGGGATATTTTATACATTTAAGTCCACTCCAGCTCTTTGTAGCTTTTTATTTAACTGTGTGTGCATTTCTAGGTAGGGGGCTAGGGGCATATTTTATGCATTTTATTTAACTGTGTGTGCATTTCTAGGTAGGGGGCTAGGGGCATATTTTATGCATTTTATTTAACTGTGTGTGCATTTCTAGGTAGGGGGCTAGGGGCATATTTTATGCATTTAAGTCCAGCTCGTTATAGCTTTTTATTTGTGTGTGTGCATTTGTATTTGTTTGATTATCTGCAGGTAGGGTCATATTTTATGCATTTAAGTCCAGCTCTTTGGTCTGTTCCTCTTAAAATTTGTGGCTCTCTACCAAATTAGTGAGAACTGAATTCCCTAAATAATGATAGGAAGTCTAAAACTTAAATGGCTGTCTTTTAGGAATTGCATGGTAACAAAAAACATTTTATTCTAGCAACTTTTCTAAGATTATACAAGCAATGTTTAAAATGTGTCCCTGTATGCACAATTTAGTGTCTATGGTAAATGGGGCGAGCCAGGTAATGGGACATTGGGATGGCTGCAGGGGACTCTGCCATATTTTGGTTGTCTGTTCTTCAGTTTGCGTTTGAAAGTTGGTATCCCACAATTCCATTGGAGTGGGTGCGGTTACATAATTATGTATGCAAATTAGATGTTAATCAGCGTACAGATTTGTACCTATTTTTCATGGGCCTTGTCCAGATTTTTGATGTTTCCAGGTTGAGAGGTATGCTATGAAGTTCTATAAACCCAAACCCTCATCATCTTTATCCTTATGTAATACTCATCTTTTTATCGGGTTTAATCTAGATCCCCAAATAAATCTAAACACCAGTCCAATAAACTTTTTCCAAATATTTTGGCATCATATACACTGGTCACCTATGCTATTTTTTCTATCCATACAGAGTTGATCAAATGCACTTTTTTCTGTAAAATAGTCTATATCGACTCCATATAATACTAATTTCTTCTAATTTTTGTAAAACTTTCATCCTTTATTCACTAACAACACTCAGTGTTCCACATTTTATTCCTAATACTGATATTTCCTTTATTCCAAATTTAATTCCTTCCATTTTCTCTTCTGATTCAGTTCTTACTTTTTTCTCTATTCAGATCCCTGTTTTTTGTAAGCTATTATTTACACACAAAATCTCTTCTTCCATAATTTTACTTTTCTTAGTTGTAAGAGTGACATCATCCATGTAAGATATAATAACTGGATAACTGGATAGTTAATACCATTTACTCCGCATATACTGTGGTTTTCTCATTTTTTTATTTGTTTTCTTTACTAGCCAATTCATAACTATTACAAATAAAATACTACTCATTGGACATCTTTGTTTTAAATCCCTATTCATGTATGTCCTTTCACTTAACCAACCATTTATTAAAACTCGTATTTTACTATTTGTGTGTACTGATCTAATTACTTTGTGTATTTGTTTACTAAAATTATATCCTTCCATTATTTTCCATAGCATGTCATGATCTGTTGTGTCAGACGCATTCTATCTCCTACCAGTAATTTTGCTTCATTACTTTAACATAGTCTATCATTTATCTGACAATCATTAATACATCCTGACACCCTTTTCCTTTAACTCCATAAATACTATCTTCTAATACCTTATTTATCATATTTTCTATTCTTATTTATATTATTTTAGTAAATATCTTATCAGTATTATTTATTACAACTGGTCTCCAATTATTCATTTCATCTTTCTCTCCTTTCTTCAGTGCTAATCTCATGATACCACTACATGTTTGTGTATAACAAAGACCATCCTTTAACCATTCATTAAATATACATATTAAGATTTCTTTTTTTTGCCAAGGTCCATATTCTTAAACATTAGATAAACTCTACTTTCTAAACCTGCTGCAGAATTAAAATTTACTTTCTTCTTCACGATATCTAATTGCATTTATTTCTTTTTGTAAATTATTTAACATTCCATTTATTTTCATTTCTGTTTCTCTCTTCCTTACCATCTCTTCATACAGTTTCTATAATGCTTCCCTTGTTGTTTTTCCACTTTCACCTTTTTATTTTTCATTTCCCTCATTATAACACTTTCTACTTTTACCATTTACTTCAGTAAGGAAATGCTTCTTCCTTTTTCCTTGCAGAAAATATCTGATCTGTTGTTGTCAGTCTTCATTCATTCTTGAAAGATGAGTTCGGTTTCGACCTCTTGGAACCGACTTGGCCGTAATACAGCTCACACCAGCCAGAAATTCTCGAGCTAAGGCTCAACCCACAATGCTCCTGTGTCCATTACCCCAGATCTCATTTGCCACTCTGAAAATTAGACACATCAGCCAATACTCTCAGCTAAGTGCTTTAATTGTTCTTTATTAGCATTTTCTTTAGTAAAGTCTTTCTCTGTTAGCATATTTAGTATCTTCTCTTTTTTTGTGTGAGAGTGTTTACAGTATTAATATACCCACCCCTGTTACCTAAAGGTATTTCTCATTACCATCGTTGGTAACTTCCTTCTTTCCCCTCTGTCTCCTCTTACCGTTTTGGTAACTCTTGCATACCATCATTGGTATCTTTCTTTACCTTAGGTAATTTTTTGTATACCATTGTTGGTAGGCCTTAAAAAAAAAAAAAAAAAAAAAAAAAACCTTTCTGTTTGGTGTGTCTGTGAGTGTGAACTTGAAATGGTGAATAAGCCAAAAGGGACATCTGGTTTCAAACAATGTCAAGAGTGTGGCAGAAAGATGCCCAGTTCTGATGGGCATCTTTCCTGCAAATACTGTTTGGGTGTGCTCCACCTAGACACTACATGTAAACTTTGTCAGGGTTTCAGTGCCCATATGTTGGCGGAGTGACGAAATAAACTTACTTTAAAGGGTTTATTAAAATGCTCCTTCGAAGAAGCCCTCTCTAAGCAAAAACCTGAGACATCTAAATTGTCAAAATCTGAACCAGCTTCACTCACATCTCATTCGGTTCCAGCTTCCCCCCCTCCACAGCAATCTATGGTGCCAAACGTTGAGACATTTATACTTCCCAGGACTAAGTATTCCTCCCTTCTGTGGACCCATTCTTTGGTAAGCTCCCCAGCCCTTTCACTGATAGGCCAGAGTCTCCCTTGGGAGTGTCAATCCATTCTTCCAGAATCCTTTCTGACGTGGACATAGTTAGATTGGTTAACCAGCTTTTAGTGGCCAGGGGTCTCCCCGCTCCTACCCAGACCTCTCCCCCTCGTGGAGCTGAAGCATATTCTCCAAAGACTCCACCAGACCTTTCTCCTTCAATCTCCTTCCAAGGCTTGAATCCCATCAATTTGACTTTTCCAGTACCAGCTATCTCGGTGCCAATGGCGGACCTTACATTGACACCGGGGTCATCTCTGATGTCCTTGGCACCATTGGAATCATTGCACACCATGGTTTGGCTGTCGGTTCCAAGGGTTTCTGTACATTTCCGGAAGTTTATATGGCGCCATCTTTGGCTCTTGGAACCCTGGCTCCTGTTCTGGATGGTAGCCCATCAGAGTGGGGTGTGACCCCGGTTCTGAGGTTGTCTTTCTCATTTCCAGGCTTCCATCCATCTTAGGGTGGGCCTGCCTTCCAGATCATAGAGACAGCTTTAGCCTCAGCAGGCTCCCTGCTGGCTCCTTCTATGTCTGAGTATCACATTTATGTATCCTCCGGTTTGCAGCTGTCACAATCTATTATGCCTGGACAAGCAGGCACAGGATGTGCAAGACATCCCTATTCAGGGTCCCTCCACTTTGGAGTCTTCCTCAGAAATTCCTGCTGAGGAGCCACCCCGCTCCAGACCTGCTATGTCTCACCCACAGGGCTTGGAGCATCCTAATCTCCAAAATCTCAAGCTGCCGGCTTGGTATCTCTAATTCCAGTAATTGCCCGACAGAATAACTTACCCTGTCCACTACAAAAGAGTCTTCTGACTTCCCAGAAACCATCCACTAGAAAAGTTTACCTTAGCAAATGGAAAAGATTTTCGATTTGGGCTTGTATGAACAACATAGACCCCCTTTCAGCATCAGTTGCTAAGGTCCTGAAATTTTGAGAATCTTTATTTAAATCAGGAGCCTAAAGTCACAATTACTGTGTCCCATATTTCATACCTTTTCTTCTCTACTGTGTATATGTACTACATGCTTTTTTTCTATTTCTTCTGTCTTCATATGCTGTCTTTTCCCTTATCTCGTCTCCTTTACTACTTCTGCAAATGTTTTCCTGTTTATCTCATCCCCCTCCTGTTTTTGGATCTTCGTCATAATTTCTCTCCACGATAAATCTTTTCCACTCTAATGTTCATTTTCTTACAAGTCCATCAGTGAATCATCCCGCAACCCTCCCAACTGGAGGATTTGTAACCACAGCATCCATTTGCAATCGTTCCTCTCACCTCCAACTATTAATTCCCTTTGAAGTAGGTCTTCTGAATCTTCCACAACCCCTTCTGCCATTTCCTTTTTTTCCTAAAAAACTTTCCGAACCTCATTAATACTCTTCTGTGGAACAGGTATTCGCCTCAACTTCCGTCTTACTAGTTGCCGTATCTCGCCATCCTCCCATCCACTTCTGTTCCAGGAAAGGAAATTACACATGCACTCGTTGGACTTGCGGACCACAAGAGCCGTTAATAAATAGCAGAAGTTCCTTGATGCAGTGGCCAAACTTCCCCTAGTAATAAGAATACCACTTTTCTCGCCTCAAAAGAGGCTACTAACCTAGGATGACTAACATAGTCAACAAAGGATAAATAAAATAAATTAATTTAAAAATATTTAAACTATGGTTGCTTTCATGCAGGTGTTATTTGGAGTGCTTGCTTAATGCGTGATGAAAAATGATTGAACTGGCATGGGAGAGCACTTTTTGCAATACAAAGTCACAGTCCTGTGCACCGGCACATCACCTGTTGAGTGCAGTGTATTTACTATTTCCCTTCCTTCTTCATTATGGGCCAATCCCTTTCTGGGTGTGCCCATCTCTTTGATTTTTTAGACCCATACTCATCTGTTACAAGCTTTGTTGTCTCACCTGGTTCTTGAAAGAAGAATATTTGGAGATCTTCTTCAGTTGAATAACGCAGGGGATTTCTGCTTCTGATTATGTCAGTTCTGAATGTATTCTTTCATTACCATGCTCAGGGATGCTCATATGCTTGAATGCATTGCATGCTGAGCTGGAAGGTGTGCAGAGCCCTATTGTGATTCATTTGGTTTCTGTTTCTTGTGCATAATTAAATTAAAAGGAGCTTCAACAAAGTATTAGTTTAAAGGTGTGCACACGTATGCACCCAGCATATTGTACATTTTTTATTTTTTTTATATATTTTCCTCTAACATATTTGTTTGTTTTTCAATTGAAATGTGCAGGTTATAGGTCACATTAAAGGTGAGAAAAGTTTTGTAATGATTTATTGTGGTCTCATTTTTTTATATCACAAAAAACTGGCATTTTAACATGGGTGTGTACACTTTTTATATCCACTGTATATTGGGATTATTGCTTCTCTTTTGCTACTGGTGAGAGAAGGAGCATAAGTACATTATTTCCTGGGGACTGCTGATCACTGGAAAGCTTAATAACTGCTTCATAGGTGCCAGGTTGCAATTGTGTGTTATATTTTGCTCCTGGTGTGAGAAAGAGCAGAGTGCATAGATTTTTAACTCTTTCTGGTTGGGCTGTGAGTGTCTATGCTTGATCTTCCTGATTGGTCTGGTTGCTATTCAAGGCATCTACCAGGAAAAGGCTACCACAAGCCTACAGACACTTGGATCATTTGGGACAAGACTGTGGATCACGAAACAGTCTGTGACCTGCTACTCATCTTGGGAATTGTGCTAATGTTTTGCTTATTGTGAGAGAATAATCAAAGGAGCATTGTATCCCAGCTGAGTGAAGCTGTGCTAAGACCAGCAATAGTAGTAGCTATTCAGGCAAATCCCTGTTTTTTCATCATTATTGACAAAGCTAATTCTTTTTTTTCGGCAAGTACTGTACTGCTTAATTTGCTTATAACTTCAGACTATCTGCCTAAAGAATTTATCTATAAATCATCAGGCTCTACTTATTAGTTTCCCCTTGTGTTTAGCAGTGCCCTGTATAGCCACAGACATCTTGAGTTGACAGTTTTCATATAAAAGCACCATTGAAATTCCGGGTTCCCATTACATTGTCGAAGTTTTACAACTTCGAACGTCATATGGTCTAACCCATATGTTCGAAGTTGTAAAACTTCGAATACCTAAAAAATAAAAAGAAAAAAGTTTGCTAACTGTTTTAATAAGGGGGGCAAGCCGCTCTGCACCCCCTGTTCTTTAAATATACCAACTCTGAGATCGCGCTACAGTGTAGTAAAGGGAAATCTTCCCTTTTTGCACTGTACTGCATTGTAGTGCGGTCTCTGAGTTGATATATTTAAAGAGCGAGGGGTGTGGGAGGTGCAGGGGGGCTTGCCCCCCCCTGCTTACAACAGTCCAGTAAGTTTTTTTTTTTTTTTAAACTTTTTCGAAGTTTTACAACTTGGAACATATGGGTTCGACCATATGACGTTCAAAGTTGTAAAACTTTGACAACATAATGGGAACCCGAAATTTCACCAGTACCCGTTACCAGTTTGGTGGATATGGGCATCCTGAGGCAATATAGAAATTGCCTAATGTTTACTGACAACCAGTTAATTCTCAAACAAATTGACATGGTATGAGAGAGCTGTATTTACACAATGTCACTGGAGGTAAAGCTCTCTCATTAAAAGCTCTCTTGATATCAATAAGGTTGTTAGTAGTGCACACGCTGCACCCATCACACAAAATTCAAAGCAGACAAATAGACCCACATATGCTAAGGGACTTAAATGTAATCTTCCTAAAACCCAAAGACCTTCAAGATGAAGTACACATAACAAACACCCTCAGCAACCCCAAATCCACTCTTTCAAAACAACAACTGCATCATCGCATATAGTCATATTTCATAGAACTTCTACTTTTAAGCCCATAAGGCAAGCCACTACAAAATCCTACATTTTAGCCATTGGAGACTCCATTGTGAAGACACACTGATGTTCCTCTCACCAGGCTGAGTAAGGAGAAAGTCATGGTCAGACACTTATCCGTGGCCAGGATCTGCCACATTACGCACTCACCCAGGTCGTTGGACCACAAGTACTAGTATGACTCAATCATAGTCCATGTGAGTGTAAATGACCAGAAATGTACCTCTCTAGACTCTATGAAGAGAGACATCATGGAGCTCTTAGAATGTGTCTCATGCTGGTATGAGCCTAGCATTAAGCAGCATTCTACCTTCCTCCAAGGAGGATGCCACAATATGAACAAAAGATGACAGACTTCAATAATTGGCTTAATTTCTAGTGTCATTCTAAAGGGGTGCAATATTTGTCAGCATGGAAGGAGACAGTCAACAGACCACAATGCTTTGCCAGGGAGGGTCAGCACCTCTCCCTTCTAGGCTTTCAAATATTAGCTAAAAACATTGTCCTTAGTGCCTTTTTAGGCAATGCCATACGGAAAAAACTTCTGGCAAAGCAAAACCAAGAAAATCTAAAGGTGTTACTGCTCAGTGCTATGAGTCTAAACAAAAACTCCACTCCCTAGAAGCTGTTTTCACCCTAGAGAATGCTGATGTCTGTGTGGTCACTGAGACATGGTTTAAAGCCATGGAGAGCACACCGAGAGTGCAAGGTTATCATGCCCTCCGCACATTTAGACCAACTACTATACAGACAAGGACTAAAGGTGGGAATGTGTCACTTTACATAAAAAATAAACAATACTCTATGCTCGTCATACAGGGAAATGTACTTGAGCTTCTCCGCAGTAAAATCACCAATGGCATTTCTTTGCAAGCTGTAGGTCCCCCTCTATGAAGCAGGAAACTCATACCATGTATTTAAACTTACTGGAAACACTCATCATCCAACCCAATACCATACTTATGGGTGACTTTAATTACCCCCACTATTAACTGGGAATCGTATATAACATCAAACATACATGCACAGAGATTCCTGGATTTTGTAAACAGAAACCCCTGGACGAGATTGTCAATACACCAACAAGGGATGCAATCGTACTAGATCTGGTCCTCACTAGTATGCGAGAGTGCTGCACACCCCCTAGTGTAATGTCTTTTCTGGTAAGGTCAGACCACAAAATGGACTTGTTTGAAGTAAAAATAAAACCTGGAACCCCTGCTAACTCTAGAATATTCAGGAGCTACACTAAGGCTAATTTCCTACTATTAATTGAAAACCTGGCAAAATGTCAAGCCCCCATAAACCCTGAGAACACTGCTGCCTATGCAGAACTGTTCACAGAAACCTTGTGCAAGCATGTTAGTAGCTGCATAGAGGCAGCTGTACCCACCAAGAAGAAGCACAGCACTAACTCAAAAATAACAAGCCACCCTGGTAGAATTACATCATCAATAGTTTGTATAACAGAAGGAAGAAAATCATGGCAAAAATTAGGAGGTGAATCACTCAGCAGGATAAAAACATTCTCATCAAACTAGACAAACAACTTGGAGGACAAATAAAGTGTACCAAAGCCAAATTTCCTAGGCCAAGGACAACCACAAGGCATTCTTTAGCTATGTCCGCAACCTCAAAGGCAATGCACAGTTGTGTGCAGAGCTAATTATAAATGGAGCCACCTATAATGAGCCAAAAGGTATATAGCAAACATACTGGCCAACAAATTCAGCTCCAACTTTAAACCTCACTCCCCATCAACATTCCCTCAGGAAATACCATAAAGTACACCTCCCCCTGCTATCACTAAGAAACAGATCCTTAATGCTGTCATTAACGCCAAGAACACTGCATCAGTACGCCCAAATAATATCCGAGGATGCCTTTTAAATAGCATGAAACATGATCTTACAGACCCTCTGAAATGGCTTTTTAACTGTAGCCTCCAAACAGGCTTCATGCCTCATGAATGGACAACAGCAACAGTCATCCCTCTGCACAAAAGTGGGGCATCTACAGACCCTGGAAACTACAGACCCATAAGTCTCACTAGTGTCCTATGCAAAGCTATGAAATAATTATGAAAATGATCAGTAATGACATAGGAAACCTCCATACACTGGACCCAACCCAATTTGGTTTTATCAAGGGCAGGTCATGTCTACTGAACCTGGTGGACTTATTTGAGAATGTCAGCAAAGCAATAGATGACGGCAAAAGGGTTCACACTGCCTACCTTGTCCTGGCCAATGCATTTAACACAATCCCCACTCTGGCTTTGCTGAAAAACTTGAGTTTAGGTACAAACCCTTATGTCACCCGATGGATAGCCAGCTGGCTCACAAACAGGACCTAGGAAGTTAGAACTGGGGAGTTCACCTCCCCAAAGGGGCCAGTTACAAGCAGAATCCTGCAGGGACCAGTCCTGGGACTGCTCCTTTTTGGCATTTACTTCTGTGAAGTCAAAGCCGAAGTCAGTGGCCTCTGGCTGACTAAATTTGCAGATGATTGTAAATTAGGAGCGGTCATTGAATTGTCCACTGACACAAATGTTCTCCAGGAAGGGTTGACACAGACAAAAAACTGCTGCCAGAGCCATGACATAAAACTAAATGCAAAGAAATTCATAGTAGCATAGTTCAGGAAGTCATCCACCCATTGAAACTATCGTATTGACAGCACACTCCTAAGAGTTGACCCAGTAGTCAGGGATCTTGATGATATACACATTCAGTAATCAAGCCTTTAAACATCACGTGTCTACAACAGTGAGGAAATCATTCTATGTTATGCAACTCTACCCCAAACATATGGGCTTGTCAGATTGAACTCCTATTCAAACCTTTTGTATTTTTTTCTCAAATACTCTACTAAGTCTAATATCACAAAGTACCACATAATAACCTTACTACCAATAATGCTTTAAAAACTTTTTCTACTACTTTTTCACAAATACTGTACTACTCTCAATCTTACAATGTTCTACATATAAACCGACTACCAGAAATGTTAAATTGTCTAATACATGCTGAAATAAGTCTGTAACTGTACTTGTATATTGTCCTGAGAGCAAGATGTTAAAATATGATTATTGCATGCTGTAATGTAGACATACCAGAAATGTTTAACTCTGTCTACTACATGCTGAAATGAGTCTGTTATGTCCTTGCATATAGTCATGATAACAAGATGTTAATATCTGAATATTGCATGTTAAATTGTAGTAATAGATGTAAATGAAATCCTCACTTGTACTGTACTGTATGTGGAGCTTTTCTCCCCGGGCCTCCACTGAAAAGGGACCTGTGTCCATTCGGACTTCCCCAGTTAACAAATGTAAAATAAAATTAAAATAAATAAAAAACTTATAAACAAAGGTATGGCATCTAGGTTCAAAGTAATTGTTCCAGTGTATTCAGCATTTATCAGACCTGTCATTGAGTACAATGCCCCATTTAGTATGTACCTAACCAGGCATATCAATCAGTTAGAACATCCTCACTAAAATAGTACTAGGCAAAGTAACATGTCCTCTACAGACCTTCTCTCAAGGCCCTATCCCTGTACTCTGTGTGATGTCTGGCATACAAGGCATTGTCAGACCCCATTCAGTTGTACCTCCTGCATATCCGCAAAACAAACAGCACCTGAATTACTCTTTCTAAAGACTTAAACCTTGCCTGTGATATAAATGGGACCTGCTGGAGAGACAGGTATGTACCCAAAGCCTAGCCCTTCTCTGGAATAGACTCCCTATCCATATGAAGCAGAGTTCTGCTTAATCCAATTCAAGTGTAACTTGGACAATTGGATAGGGAAAAGGAAATTCATCCCTGTTTTGGCACTGCCTCTAATGGACACAGGCAACCTGTAAATGGTTCATCTTCCAGGCCCCCCCTGCATGTAAATGTTTCACCTGTCAAGCCACTGCTTACACTTATCAAGGGTACCAGAACTTGTCAGAGATTTGGGATGTGTGCCTAGGCTTAAAAATGCCCTTGTGGTTATTAGTCTAGTACACACCTACGAACCTATAGTTGCAAGTACAGAAAACTTCTGGAACAACTTAATGCTGATCAGAATCTGATGCAGGGATGGTTAAGGAGAGGTGAATTTAAACCAAAAGATAAATGGTTAATGTTGGCAGCACAGGATAGTGAACTATGTACATGTTGGTCTACAAAGTCCATTGAACATGTGGAAGAAACAGATTGAAGGCTATACTTTCATTATAAATTTCTCCTTATCAGTCTGGTTTCATAAAAAATAGAGAAGTGAATGACCATACTGTAACTTTAGAAACTTTACAGAAGCTTAACTATAACGGAAAATAGACCTCTTATATAGTGGCAATTGATGCTTCCAAAGCATTTGACAGAATTGATCACAGTTTCTTTTTTCAGTTATGGTTAAGTTAGGCTTTCCTCCTGAATTTATAAATTGTATTCAGATATGTTAAAAGAACCCTTCCACTCTACTCTGAATTAATAAGGTCTATTTACAACCTATCCTCATTAAGACTGGGGATGGGAACTGCTGTCCCCTCTCTCCTTTGAGCACTTATTACACTTTCATTATATACTACTTATAATCACGAAAACCTTCAAAGTCACCCTAAAAATGACTTTCTTTAGTCACATCTGTCCTTGTGATCAGAATTGTATACCACCATAAACCAATACCAGTGAGTTTACTGACTAGAATACTCCTTTTTTAGATCAACTGAAATACTAGTAAATCAACTGTACCTATGACTGTCTCTTAAAGTATACTAATCAGTATTTAATCCGTAAGAACCTTCCACAAGGCAGAAGTATAATCTTTTCCATATTGTGCAGAATATACTGTCATGATTGTTATACTGAATGTCCTCAACAAGTTATCCATTTATATACTGTGCAAGTTTTACTGTCATTTATTTTCACTGCATAATGACATATTCATAATGCATATTTCTATCACTAGAAATAATATTTGTTTGTATGGTTTCTTGTTACTGTAAATCTTATCCTGTTATATGATAAATTTTGTTTAGTTGTTTGTAATTTGTTACTGGAGCTTTTCCCCCGGGCTTCCACTGAAAATGGGTTATTCTGACCCAGTGGACTTTCCCGATCAACAAATGTCAATCAATAAATAAATAATTAACTTTTCTGAATCCTTTAACTCAAAGCTCCCATTAACATTTTATATGGATGATCTCAGTCTTAGCTTTCATTGCCCATCTACAGACATCCTAAAAACTTTAATGCTGTTAACCTCTTTTCAGAATATTGCAACTTTAAACCAGATTTTCAAGTAAACAATTTTATTTCCCGTAATAAAACAACATGGCTTACCAGTTTTACTAATTAGTTTAACTTGATTATTAGTCATTCTTTAAAATGTCTAGTTATCACTTTTCATAGTGGTCCATTGATAAATTATATTTCAGACATTTTAAATACGTGGTGCTATGTAAACCAAGATATTATACAATGACCCCCCATTAATATTCCAAAACGTGCACGCTGATTGGTCAGCATGCACATTGTAAATCAGACTTATACTAATGGAAAAACGTCTGGTCGTCCGGACTTTTTTCATTAGTACAAGTCTTTTTTTACTGCAACAGAGAACGCAAGATCTCCGTTGCTGTTTAAACACTGTCTCATTATGTTAAAAGAGTTTAACATAGAGAGACAGCTTTAAAAAAAGTAATGGAGATCTTCCTTTCTCCGTTGCTTTTTTTAAAGCTGTCTCGCTATGTTAAATGGGTTTAACATAGCGAGACAGCTTTAAAAAAAGCAACGGGGATTCTCCGTTGCTTTTTTTTAAAGCTGTCAAGCTTTGTTAAACTCCTTTAACATAGCGTGACAGTTTGTAAAAAGCAACGGAGATCTTGCTTTCTTCGTTGCTTCCACCCACAGCTCTGATGTACTGCGTAAGCATGCGCAGTACATCAGAACTGCCGCAGAATACCACACAGCTGCAGAAGGGCAGCAAGGAGGCATTATACAATGCCATTATTTAAGAAAAGTAAGTATTTGTTTCTTAAATAATGTCATTGAGTAATAGCAATAACCCACGCCTGGCTGTGAGTAATGCTGGATTTACCCATGGTTGTCTTTGTTTGGCCACTCGGGCTTCGCCCTCGTGACCAAATCACACCAACCGTGGGTAAATCCAGCATTACCTGCACCCAGGTGTGGGTTATTGCTATATTAACAGATGGACTAAGCTATACTTTTTTTTCTCCAGGGTAACTATTACCAAAATGAATGTCTTTCCCTGACTTCTGCTTTTCATGACCTCCTCCTGACATAAAATTCCAAAATATTTTTTTTTCTACTATTACTCACACCTTGTGCAAGTTTATTTGGGCACTCAAATCAGTATGTCTAGCTTATGACAGGATGTTGCCATTAAAATTATGAGGAGGATTAAAACTACCTGCGTTCCAAGTATATTACTTAGTTATTAATTCCAGTAGACTATTAAAAATGATTCTCTTTAAATACATGATAGATTGTTGGGCCCCAACCTGGGTCACAGTTTGGGCCAAGAAAATAAAATTATGTAACTGTAACAAATGTGCTGTCCCTTTCCTCCAGGTCCAGACAAAAAGTACACAACATTCTTCTAAATCTTATGTTTTTAACAAATTTATTAAAATATTAAATTTGATGCTTTCTCATTATTTTAACCATTGCACTCACATCCCAAAATTACCCTAAACAGACTATGGGATTTGACTAATTACCCCCTTATAAAAGGTAAATTGATTCTGGAGTTCTATTCACTTTCACCTCTCACAATTGAATAGATTAAAACACAATTAAACCTTAGTTGATAAAATTCTCTATATAATCAGAAATAAATTTAAAATTATTTGTCTGAAAGTTCATTAACCTTTTCCAAGAATCTTTTATCAGTGCTAGCATCTAATAAAGCTGTATCAAATTTCCTTAAGCTAACTATCAGCTATAAGTTCCAAGAAGGGTCTCTGTATTTCTGCATACTGGATGCAACAAGAGGATTGGTTGAATAGTGGAATTAACAAATCAACATTATTTATTGACATTTGCTAACCAGGTTAGTCCAACTGGGCTAGAAACCCATTTTCAGTGGAGACCCGAGGAGAAAAGCTCCAGTTAGAGATATACGATATAAATATAGTTACATCCAGTGTAAGTTTTACAGAGATAAACAATTTACAGTTTGTTACATTCATTTAACATTTTGCAGCAAAAAAGATACCATTTAGTCTGATTCTCATTTAGTCTACAACATGAGAATGTTTTGAAGAAATGGTAAAACAAGGTCCAGGTACATCTTGAAATCTGCTAGCCATAAGTAAATAATAAAGCCAAAAGAGAAAAGCTGCTGGTCATATTTAAATTAAAGCCAAGAGAGGGGTAAGATATATACATAATAGGAAGAATAGAGGAGGGATTAAGAGTAGAATAGTATACCAGCATGAGACCTTGTATATGTAAAAATATTTAGAGTTGAATAATCCCTGTGATTACAAAGTGTATTTGCATTTGTACTTAAGAGATTTGGTAGGCTGTACATGGTAGAAAGGGTAGGAGTTAAGAACTTTGAAAGTGGTGGTTAGGAGAGGTTATGGCAGGGAAAAGTTTTGGAGTTGAGCAGATGCTCTTTAAGTTCCTTTTTAAAGTGAGATGGGTGTATAATAGTACATAGGTCTAAGGGTAGTTTGTTCCAGGATTGGGCAACTGAGAATTTGTATAGTAATTTACCCACATTTTTCTTTGGTGAATGGACTGCTAGTAGTTGCTGGTTAGAGGTGCGCAGGGGCTGAGATGGGGAGTAGGGTGATACAAGGGTAGAGAGAGCTGGACAGGAAGATGGTTTATATAGTATAGAGTGTATACTTTGAAATTGGGATATTAACAGTAGTTGTGGGAATTCAAGCCATTAGAGGGAGTTGAGGCCAAGGCAGTGATGTGAGGTGTAGTGAGAGTTGGTAATGAATCTAGCAATTTTATGGTATGTTTGTTGGAGTTTAGTCAAGGTAGTGTGCTGGATAAAGGTTAGTACTGGAGCAGCATAGAGAAGTGAGGGTAGCAGGAATGCTTGAGCTAGGGCGAGTGTGGCATTTGGCGTTAGAAGCTTTTTATTACGATACAGCAAACCTAGTTTCTGTTTTTTTTTTTTTTTTTTTTTTATACATTGGAGAAGGTGTAAGTTGAACTTGAGATCATCATGTATTATAACACCTAAGAGTTTAGTCTGATTCAGGCCGAATGATTGTGTTGTTGGAGGAAGTGATAGTAAAGATGGATTTATGGTGAGATGGAGAGTGGGGGAGAAAAAGCAAGAGCTTAGTCTTTTTGGGGTTGAGGATGAGATGATTATCAGGTAAACATTTTTCAGTGGTAAGAAAGGTGTTTTGAGTTGAGGCATTGTAGTTCTGAGATGTTGTTAGAGATGGAGATGGATGTTGAGTCATCTGCATATTGGATGAGGGAAGAGTTTGTGCAAGATGTGTAGAGCTCATTTGTGAAAACATTAAAAAGTAGGGGATCCAAGATGGAGCCCTGAGGGACTCCAGTAGGGATTGAAATATAGGGAGAGTAGGAAGATAACCATTTGACAGATTGTTGTCTACAAGAGGGGTAGCTGGAGAACCAGGTAAGGGAGGTAGCAGATAGATTAAGGTTTGCAAGTTTAGTAGGAGGATGGAGTGAGATACTGTGTCAAAAGCTTTGGAGAGGTCAAGGAAGAGACAGGATACGAGTAGATTGTTGTCACGAGCCTCTGCTATGGTGTGTGTGAAAGATAGAAGGGCAGTAGATGAACTATGGTTGGGGGCGGAAACCATGTGTGGGAGTGAGAAGGTTTTGCTGGAGGAGGGATGTCAAGAGTTGAGTGAATACATTTTTCTAGTATCTTAGGGGTGATAGTATGGTAATAGGATGATAGATGGGTCAGTAGAATTACTACCATTGTGGAGAGGGATAGTGTAGAAAGATTTCCATATTGATGTAGCTTTCTGGATGGATCTATTGATGAGAATTGACACAGGATAGGCTATAGAGTCAGCAGCAAGTTTGAGGAAAGATGGGGGGAGATTATCAAAGGAGGGTGAGCAGGGTTTAAGTTTCAAAAGAAGTGATTTAATGTAGGAGGTGGAGACAGGTTGAAGGGAGAAGAGATTTTTTATGTAGATGGGCTGGTGGAGTAGTTGTGTTTGGGTTGGTGTGAGTGAGGTTCAGGACTGTTTCGATAAAGTGCTTGTTAAGGAGAGTAGCAGTTTCTTGTGGTGATTTGTTTGGGTAAGGAGAGGGATTTGAAGGACAACCAGGAGAGAGGATGTTGTTGAGGGTAGCCCAGAATTTACGGGGGTTGGATTTGTTGTCTAGTTGTGCAGAGCTATAGTAGGACTTTTTGTCCTTATTAGTTTCTTGAATAGATTCCTCAGTTCTCTATATTTTTGAAATAGGGAAGGTTCCTTTGTTTTATGCCAGGCTTTCCAGGTGCTGTCTCTTTTATGCATTTGGGATCTGGTATCTTTATAGAGCCAAGGAGCATAATTTGATTTGATTCTAATTTTTCTGGAGGGAGCAAGGGAGTTAAGGGTGTATAGGAAAACGTTGTTGAATTTGTTGACTGTGTCATCAAGTGGAAGAAGTCTAAGGATGGACCAGTCAAAGCTAGATAGTATGGAGTTGAATAGGGAGGTATTAGTTAGATAGTTTACGACAATCTCTGTAGTGGTGGGCCTTGTGTGACTGGGTAGAGTGCCTAAGGATGTAAGTGGGGAAATGGTCACTTAGAGAGTCAGGTTAAGGTAGTGGGGTTTTGGTTGAGGAAGGGAGAGTTAGAATCCAGTCAATGGTTGAGCTGGAGGATAAACATCTAGAGAAGTGGGTGGGGGATGTTATCATTTGGTGGAAGCCATGGAGGTTGATGTTGAGTTGGGGTGAGTCAGCAGTAAGTTTGGACCAGTCAATATTGACATCACCTAGAATTAGGGTTTCGTACTGTATATTATGAGTAAGCCAGGAAAGGATGTTTTCAAGGATGGGCATATTGTTTCCTGGGGTGATGTAGATGGCAGCAATAGCAAATTTTTTGTGTGGGTTAAGATGGCAGTTCAGGATAATAAGTTCAGCTGGGTAGAAGTCTGATAGGGATGGTGGCATGTGAGAGATTTAGGCCATCTTTGTAGAGGATGGCTACTCCACCTCCCTTCTTTGGGCTTCTATCAAGGCGTTATATGTTATAGCTGGGTAAGAGTATTTTATTATTAGTGATGAGGTTTCAGACAGGTTTCAGATAGAGAAAGAATGTGTGGGGTAGTTTTATCCAGGAGAGAAGTTCTGTAATTTTGTTGGTTAGGCTTTGTATATTCATGGAGCAGATAGTTAGATGTTTCAGTAAGGGTGTGTTTGTGCTCTGGGGATGGGTTAGGTTGTGAGAGTGTGATGAAGAGGGAGTAGAAGGAGAACTTAGTGAAGTGAGATTGAGGGGGGAGGAGAGGGGCCTGGATTTGGGTGAATGTCACCAGAACATAATAGATTAGTGATGTGACAAGTGAGTGAAGGTAACAGGAGATTGTAAAATTTGTATTTGGAGGAGTATGAAGGGGTATGCAATATAGTTAGTTTGTGAAGACAGGAGGGAGATAAGTTAGAGAGATGGTGAGATACTGATGTAACTGTCAGAATGTATATTTAAATAGGCACAGGAGGTTGGGGAGCAGGTGAGAAGGTGGGGAAGGTAGGAGTGATAAGAGGTAATAGCAGAGAGGAATAGGAAAGTGTAAGTGGTAAAGAGAAGGAGTTGCATTATTATTTTGATTTGTTATAGGTGTGTGTAGGTAAGTAATAGTTTACAGTATAGCTAAGAAGGTCAGGTATGTAGCTGGTGGTGGTAGCTAGGGTTAACTCAAATTAACTTAAAATATATTTCTTTAAAGAAACTTCATTTTACCCAATTTATGATGATGAACAAAGCATATTCCTCCCCGTCAAAAAAAAAAAAAGCAAAGTTTTGTCCAGAATGTTCTGCTTGTAATGACAGTGAGGCTGATCTGCTGTACATAATTTGGGGTTATAGATATTCACATCAGTTATGGCCTACTTTACAACAAAAAATAAATAATGCTGGTTTCAGTGATTTAATATTAACTTGGCAGTTCACATTGCTTCGTATTCCTCCCAAGGCCAAGTTAAACCCCAGTGCTTTGAGAACCTTTGTGATAAATTTTATGCTAATGAAATTCTATGCAACAACAATTTGATTAGAGCCTAAGGCTCAAATTGGCTTAGTTTTAAACTTCTTGTCCTTGACTACATAAAAGGCCAGATTCAGTGAAACCTACACTAAGTGTACACTATAAGAACATTCTTATCACATTCTTGTGCATTCTGGTCACTTAGAAACATTACAGTAAGTGTACACGTAGTCTACACTTTGTGGTAATCTTTATGAATCCCTGTCAGTATTTAAAGCTGCAAGCATATTAGTAGGAAAACTAATGTTAGGAGGAAGAAGGTGTGAATTTTGTCTGTGTTGTCTGTTCACTCAGAATGCTGTATACTTAGTGTAAGCGTTATTGAATCCTGGGGTAAGTGTATTAAAGTCGTGCCTCAGGTGAACCCCCAAAGAAATTCTTGCCTACAAAGCTACACAAAGGCACTATATTTAGTTTTATAGTGAGCCAGCTTATCTTTCCTTTTTGCTTGATGAGTATTTTCATATTATTTCAGCTTGCCATTCTGTTTAGTTATTGTATACAGTTTTTTTTCTGTTTGGGTTTCTTATTTTTATGTAATTTCACCTGTTATAGTTGTCCTTATCATTGTAATAGTTGGTTCAGTTTTACTTTTGTATTTTATAAAAATGTTAAAGCATTTAAAAAATAGTACAAGGTGTAGGCACTGATGCCACAAAAGCTTTATTATATGGCAGTCATGATTTGATTAAAGCATGATGAGTGCCACAAAAAGCTAACAGCTCATCATTGCAGTAAGCATGCCATAGTTGTGTAGACAGGTTGCAGGCTGCTACATTGAGCAGGTAATTGAAGTTGAAGTTTCAGAGGTCCTGAATTAGTGAGAGGAGGACAAACACTCACTATCTCCTATATAGCATTAGTTAGTGTGTTTGTGCATTTGGCTTATGAGATGTACCTCTGCAATTCAGCAGAAAATATTGACAAAAGAAAGCAGCAGGCAGAGCTGATATGAACAGCTGTAGGAGCACACAGCCCAGGACAGTGCCAATCCCCGTAGTGCCACATCTTCACGATCTTTTGCAATACCTAAAAACTAGGTTGGGTTCAAAATAAGTCTAGAGAATGGTTGGTATAGGACCAAGGAGGGGGTTATATCTGTCTTAAGAACTACTGCTGACTGCTATGGAGCGCATTGTGTCCCATCACTGTGTATAGTTTAGCTGATTGGGACTGACAGAAGGCCAAATCAGGTAAAAGAAATTTATGTCCAGTTAGCAAGTGTAGTAGCTGTGTACAGCTCAAAACAGTACAGCCAAATAGAGCATTAGGCCATGCTCTGCAGCACACAGTACAAGAGTTCAGAGTTGACAGCCAGTCAGAAAAATTTCTGTTTTAGGGCTTGGAGAAAACAGACACCAAGAACACTGATTTTTCTACTCTTAGAGAAAAAAGTATTTTAAGCGAATAAATTATACACTCAAGGAAGTAGTCAAGGGATATCAGGATTTGCACTTCAGTAGCACACAGAATGACATTGTATCTTAAAAATGTAGAAGGCCTGGTAATTTTCCTTGTTTTACAACAAAAATAGCAGAAAGTGTTTCAAATGAAAAAAACTCTGGCAGAAAGTCATCAGTTGTCGCTGATTTCCAGTAATCACACTTAAACTGCATACAGGTGACAATGAATCTTAAAACTCTATAAAGCCTATAACAAGCAGATGACCAAGACAGTAGCAGTTTCCCTCATCTCCCAAGCAAAATGACAAAAAATGCTCTAAGCAGGTAAAACTGGCATACATAAGCAGTAGTAAAAGTGTTGCAATATTTGTACTTTGTGCATAGGCAGCAGTAGGTCTGTAGGTCTTAAATGAGTCATTTCTATGATCATTGTTGGGATGGGTAGAAGGTTAGAACAGGTTAAAACAAGCCAAATCTGGTTAGCAACTCTGGTAGATGTGTAGTTCAACAAAATAATTTCTGTTACAATCTTGCCTCTGCACACACCTACTTCTTTTTTAAAATCCACTTGTTTGTATTTGTACTGCGGTGGTGGTGCTGCAGTAGCGTTGTCTCACAGTAAGACGTCCTTTTCGATTCTCAGCTAGAGCGTCTTCTGTGTGGAGACATGCGTGAATGGGAGTACCTTCGTTGAAGGTTGTGCGTCAGAGCCGGCAACTCTGCACGTAAAAATCTACTGCCAATCATTAGCTTACTTAGTTCCTCTGTGGCGACCCCTAACCGGGAAAAGCCGAAGGACACAACAACAACAACTTGTTTGTATTTGTGGTTTATTTTGTGTTTACTCTTATATTAACTAAATTGCAATGCAATCCCTTACTTGTTGGCGTTTTCTACTAAATGTCTCATTAGCTACATTGCTTATGTCTTTGCCTTCATAGTTTATACAGTATTGTATATGACTTTTCTTTCTTGTACTGCTGAGTTTAGTGTATGACCCTAGTAATTGCTGGAAAAATTCTTGTGGCCTAGTTCAGCCATTTGGTCATTGTGATTGTCAAGAGTCAAACACAAGGTTCACGTAGTGTCAGCTGGTGTCTCAACTAGATAAAACGCTTTCTTAAAGAATAGCAGTAAAAACAGTTTATTAACCAGAGTTGAGCACTTTGTTATGGTTACCTGAACTTTATGAAAAACAAGTAATGCATACACGTGGCTTCCTTATAAATCCCTAAAAAAGAAAATTCAAAAGGCTATACTAAATAGTATTATAGATAACACTTTGAATAACATTGTAAACAACATGTTAAAAATGCGAATGTATATCAAAACAGTGTGTATTTTTCTTAAACAAATAAAGATGAATAAACCTCATTAAAAAACATTACATAATCCTAAACTACTGAAGTGCTTGATATGGAAAAAAAACATACAAGGAAATGGTTAAAACCAACACTTTTGTCATATTAAATAAATCCATCCTAATGATAACCCTAATAATGAATACAAAACATAATGAAAATATATTACTGTTTGATAAACCAAACATTCATATTCAGTATCAAATATATAATCACAGTTTGTCTACTGTCAACTTACAGGATTGATTGACAGTTATTCATTTAAGCAAGGTGGTGGTGTGGCATTCAGCTTTAATTGCCATATTAGCGTATTCATTACATATTTTGCATTGTCTACCCCTGATATCTAAACTAATAATTTTGAGAATACCAAAATAAAATGTTACTCTTTACACACAAAGGTGTTATATAGTGCACTGTTATTATTTTCTCTATATTGTTGCAACTGTGCTCATATGCTGTTTTGCATAAAACTTTGTTTTACCTGTATAGAAAGAGGGGCAACTTGCACAAATATTAAACTCATTGTTAATAAAAATTGGTGCATTAAACTAATGATAACATGTCTAAAATAACAGGGGATCAACACAGTTGTGTTTACAAAGTAGGAAAACTGTACAAATACACCAGAAATTAGTAAGATAATTCACCCAGGTGTAGCACAGTTCCCTTTCATTAAAGGTATTCTAGATGAACAGTAATTACTGAATTCAATAAAATCTTTTCCTAAACTATAGGGACATTGGTTACAATAGCAACACTTGGGAGTCCCCAGTCTGCTTCCTCCTAGGTTAACTCTAATCCTATTCATCTCTGATGTAATTTTTATAGTTTTCCTTACTTTATAAACAAAAATGTGTTGATCCATTGCTATTTTAGACACGTTATCATTAGTTTGAAAAATGCACCAGTTTTTCTAAACGATGCTCTTAATATTTGTATCACTACTGTACTTTAAAACTAAAGATCTTTCAAAGTCTGTGTTGTTACTTTACTGGTTTTTATGATTGTGGGACAAATAACATTGCATTGTTTGTTCAACATTGCCTAACAAAGGGGTGTACTTGGTACCCCATTCACAAGATACCTTATCTTTTATCCTATTAACACCATCTTGGTAGGTAGCATGCATGCTTGTTTCTCAAATAAGTCATATCTGGAGCATATTCTAGCCATTTGGACAAACTGTTATTTATTTAAATTCTTTTTACAATACCATGGATGACAACTTTTGTAATGAAGGTAAGCATTGGACAAAATAGGTTTTCGGTAAACCGTAGAAACAAATGTATTGTTACCTGTTGAAATAATGACATCCAAATAATTAACTTCACCTTTTTTAATGTTAATGTATAAATTTCAAAAAGGGAGTACTGCTAACAAAATATTCAATACAATTCTTAATCTGTACCTCAGGTGCCTCCCATATAATAAAGATTTCATCCAAATAATGTAGATATAAGTTCAAACGGGTCCTATAATTAGAATCCAATGTAAATATTTTCTCCAAACTTAATTGCAAGGTTAGCATAAATTGGAGCATAAGCAGTGTCCATTGCAACAATTTGTCTATAAAATGCACCTTAAAAAATATGAAAATATTATAGTACTATTTCCAGAAGTTCTAACAAAAGTCTAATCTCCTTGTTATCTAATTGCTTGTATTCCACTGAAGCCATATTAAATAGTTCCAGGCCGAGATCAAAGGGTATATTGGTGAACTGGTCCACCACATCTATTATAAGGAAACTGATTTGCTCATTGTAACATTCATGAGTTAGTTTCCCCAAAAAATCCCATGACTCCTTCAAAATGTGTTGATTTTCCAGTAATATACCCATAAGCATCCTGCCAATATAGACAGCTAAAGAGCAGGTTTTAGAACCTTGGATTGCCACAGTCAATCTATATGGGGATTGATGATATTTTAAGTACCTTCAGTATCCCAAATAATGCTGGTATAACTGGATGCTTGTTTAACAAAAAGTTGTAACACTCAGGTGTGATTAAAATCCTGAGTAAGGGCATCATCCTAATGTAAATCTATTTTTCTATAAGCTGTATTTATTATATTCTTGTATACCAAAGTATATTTTTTCATTTTCTTGTAACATTTCACATTTCTTACTTACAGAATCTGTTTGGCTTATTAAGACCATCCCATCACCATTATTTGTGGTTTCTTTATTCTGACATAACTGCCCTTCATCATTGTGTGTAACAACATAGATTCGCCTTTAGTTAAGTTAAAGTACTTAGAATGTCTTTGATTCGTATCTGAATAAAAATCTTTTTCACAAGCCTTTTCAAAGACTGTCAGTGTGTTGTTTAAAATATATTTGAAGAGGCTCATTTTCTTTAACTGATGTTTGTCTTCTAGACGTGTTATTTCTGTGCAATGGTTAAATTTAACTTCCTGGTACGTAGCTTTAAATGTACCATTAACTCTGATATATTTATCTTTTTTGTAGAATAAATTAAAATCTTTTCTCAGACAGGTGGAAATAGTCTTTATCATCCCTCAGATGTTTATAATTAAAAATGTTAAAACACTTAAAGTTTAAAAAGATACCTCCATGAGCTGAATGGATATTACTCTTTAATGGTAATTATTTATGCTCCTGTTGTTCATACTTCTTGTGCCTCTTCCCCTGCCCTGTTGGAGTCCCCCCTCCTACTAGTTTGTCATATTGTTGGCAGGGGATGTATGAATTGTGGTTGTTATTGCCTTAATACCTCAACCATTTTGATCTGCAGGGTGAAGTGAGGGATTCTGGAGAGCCTCCTTAGTCATTTCTCTTCACGTGTCTCAGTTACTTTGGACAAGAGTGATTTATTGGGCTTAGCTCAGCCTCTTCACCCTACCAATTCTAGAGTTACTTGTAGTAGAAAAAAGAATTCTTCTCTGTCTGAGAATATTCAGGACATAGAACAGGAAAATGATTGTGAGGGGACAACTTTTGTTTCCTCCCTCCTTAGGTTTCTGATTCTGTAGTGTATGTCTCTTCTGATAATATCTTGCAAGGATTTTTTTTCAAAAACCATATCCAGAATGCATTAGTTGCTTCAGTTGTCATTAAAGAAATACGATTTATTATACGTGAAATTTCCTGAACCTGCTCCTATTGCTCCTGTTTTTCCAGCATTAGAGAATACTGGAATTAAAGCCCCTAAGAAAGCAGATAGATTGTAAAGGAGTCCTTTCTAAGCCCAGAAATACCCCCCCCCCCCAATAACAAGTATGGGGAAGGCTTTGAAAGATATGAAAAAAGTATATTCTTCTGCTATACTTCTTAATTGTCAAACTCGCATGTTAAAACTGTAGTCTTGCCACTTTTGATAATACAAGGAATGTTATGGCTTCTTTTACTTCGTATGAGGAAAATATCTTTATGTGATCTTAATTGCTTCTGTGTCTTAAGTAACTAATCGTTCTTTGAAGTGTACTTATGATTCAGCTGATTCTACTGGAACTTTTGAGGAGGCTTGCTTGGCTACATACACAAGACCTTCCTGTGGATGTGAAAGCTGAAATTTTGAATTCTCCCGTAGAAAGGTTGTATTTGGACCATATGCTTGCAGAAGTCTTTCAGAAGTGTGATAAGAAAGGGAAGCTGACTCGAGGAATTTCTCAGATTTTTCAGCCCTCCTTCTGTATGTTAGTCAAGGGTTTTACAACTATCTCTGCAACATTTTACTAAAAGCGAAATAAGCAGACATGGCAAACTGCTGGTAAGTAGACTTTCTAAAACAAAAGTCCAAGGTGCCCAAGGAAACAGGAAACAAGCACTTTTAAAAACATGATTTATTGCACGAAACCAAAGCACATAGAAATCCCAATACACATTAACATTTCTGAAATCTCAGCCTATACGTTTTCATTCGGTTTACTTCATCAGATGTGGACTTTTCTTTAAAGCATGTATCCTCAAGCAGCAAGTTTATTTAGATAGTAATGGCTACTATAACCAGGTTGCCACTCAAGTTAATGCCTGCCTATACCACCGGAGGCATTCCATCCTTCGCAAAATTTTTGAGGACAGGGTTCTTTTCTTGAATGGGCTTATTTTTCATTTGCCTTCTGTCACTAGCTACAGTCAGAAAGTATCCATTTTCCAATCATCAGCACTTTACATCAAGCAGCCAGCTGTATGTTTTGTTGAAGAACACGCCTGGTCTACTCAATCAACATAACCAACAGAAGACTTAACTTTTGTCAGCTTCAGCAGTTTCCTATCATTCTACCAACTTTCCCATACTCCATTTCAAACAACTGTACACACTTTCCTGTATAGAATTCACCAAGAGTTTTCTTTAATTATTTATTTATTTATATTTGTTGACCGGGAGTGTCCGACTGGAAGTAGGTCCATTTTCAGCAGAGGCCCGGGGAGAAAAGCTCCACAGTTAAAATAAACAGACATTAGTTACATTGGATTACATAGCGATTAACAATTTACATAGCAATTACTTAGCATTCAAAAAAGGTGAAGAACCTGAACAAGGACAGTCTGGCAAGTTTAAATGATTACCTTCTTTCCCACTCCTGTAAGACTTTAATTCTTCCCAAAGAGACCTGGCCATAGGTTCATAGGTGTGTACTAGGCTAATGACTCTGGAGTCTTTACAAGCCTCGCCCATAGGATTACCCTGGCATTGTGCCACCTGACCTTAGTTCCCAGTGCCTTTGTCGAGTAGAGCCACTGGAGTGATCCCTGGGGTGAATTTTCTATTTCCCATCCACTCATCAACATTTCTCTTGAAGAGGGCCAGTGAGGTGCTCTGCTTGACATGTATGGGAAGTCTATTCCATAGCATGGGCAGTCCCTGGGTTATGAACCTGTCCCTCCAGCATGTTCTGCTGATTGTGGTAATAAGGTTGAGGTCTTTGGAGCATGTGATGCAGAAGGATTGGGATTTCTTTAGCTGTATCATTTCTAAGAGAGCTGGGTCAGACATGGCTTTGTATGTCAAGCAGAGATTGCCTGTAAGTAGGTGGTATGAGACAGAGTATAATTGGAGTTTTTTGAGTCTGTCCATATAGGGCAACTGTTTAAAGCCTAGGATCATCTTTGTGAGGTACGTATGTGGCCTCTCCAGTTGTTGCAGGTGTCTAGTGAGGTATATGCCAAATGGGGGCATTGCACTCTGTGATTGGCCTAATGAGGGAAGAGTAGAGGGAGACAATGACCTCTTTCTTCCTGGATGCAAAACCCTTAGTAATGAGATGTGTCACATCTTTCTGACCACAGTGGCAATGTGGTGGTCAGAAGAGAGGTTGCTGTCAACCTGTCTTCCCAGATCTCTTATAACGCCTTCTGTGTTCAGTGGACTACCATTGATGTGGTAATTCATGGGTACCAAGTTTTTCCCAAAGGGGGATGACAACGCATTTTTTGGCATTGATCTTAAGGCCATGGTTCTGACACCAGTCGTTGGTCTCAGTGAGTCCTTTTAAGCAGGATGTCAATATCACATGGGGAGTTAATAATAGCTCCCAACTTGCAATCATCTGCAAACTTTGTCAGAGTCCCCTCTTGTTGGCCTGGACTTCAGAGAAGTAGATACCAAACAGGAGAGGATGCAGGAGCGAACCCTGTTGGACTCCACTTGTGGCTAGTCGGCAGTCTGACTTGAAGTCAGCTGCTTTCACACTGTGGGTTCTATCTGTGAGCCAGTTTGCAACCCATCTAGTGATGTAAGGGTTAATGCCTAGCTTAGTGAGTTTTTCTATGATTCCTGAGTGGGGAATGGTATCAAAGGCCTTGGCCAGATCAAGGTAGGTTGTATTAACCACCTTGCCCTCATCCACAGCTCTGGTGTCTGACTCAAAAAAGTCAGGAGAAGGATGACTGTAGCAGTGTGCCATTCATTAGGGACAAAGCCTGAGGTGAGGCTGTGATTGAACAGGGCACACAGGTGTGGTGTCAGTTCACTCTGTAGTTCATGTAGGACACAGCAAGGGATATTGTCAGGTCCCATAGAAGCTGTATTCTTGGCCTTGCACAGTGCTGTTTTAACCTGTGCAGCAGTAATACTGGGTGCCTGGCACTCTACTGGTATTGTGATTGGTCCTTTGGGGGAGGGGGTAAAGCTGGCACTGAATCTGTCGGCCAGTATATTGGCAATATCTGTTGGCTCGGTGTAGGGAGGTGCCATTGTGCAGTAGCTCAGAGCAAATCTGGGTATTGCTGTGTAGATTCTTTATAGAAATATAGAAGGCCTTATGGTTGTCGTTACTATCTGCTGCAATTCTGTTTTCATAGCTAGCTTTAGAAGATTTGATGAGGGATCTCAACTTTTTGTTGAGGGTGATAAGGGAGTTTTTCCAGTCTTGGGACTTCACCTTATTCTGCATCAGTTTCTTCCTTCTGTTGTAGAGTTTGCTTATGGCAGGGGACCACCAGATTGGCTTCCTTTTTTCGAGGAGAGCATCTTGGTTCTATTGGGTATGGCGAGATCCATGCATTTCTGTACATGTTCGTACAGTGCATTGGTGTATGATTCGGCAGTCATGCAACTATTCTCCATTTGCATGGGTGCTGTGAAGTTGGCCACACCTGTTTTTAGGAGCCCAAAGTTAGCTTTGGAGAAATTTTTCTTGGTGGTTACCTTTGCAGGTGGGAGTGGGAGGGATGTGGATTTCCAAGGTGATTAGTTTGTAGTTGGCTCTAACCAGGGAGGAGTTGACTTTTGCTGTAGAGCAACGGTCGCCCATGTTAGTAATGACCAGGTCAAGAATGTTGCTCCCTCTAGTGGGGCTAAGAATGAGCTGGTCCAGGGCATTGAAATTAATGAATTCCAGGAAATGTTGGGCAGGTGTATTGGTACATGAGTACTTTACCCAGTTAATGGAGGGGTAGTTGAAGTCGCCCAGTATGAGAGTGTTAGGTTGGACCCTAATATTCTCCAGGATGCTTAGGAACGTGGAGTGTGAGTCTTGGGACATGGTTGGGGACCTATAGCAGGCTACAACCTGAATCGCTGTCTTAACCAATGTTAGCTGCACCTGAAGTATCTCTGATGCGTTATGTTGGGCTACCAGTCTGGAGGTGTGCGCATCCTTTGTGATTATGGAAACACCTCCGCCTTTCGAGCTTTGGTCCAAGTTCTGGGGCTGAAGGGTGTGGAATGAGTTATAGCCTGGTAGTGCAGGGGTGCTTTCTGCTGCTTTGAACCAGGTCTCTGTTCCAGCACAAATGTCAGTGTTCTCCATTTTAAGGAGGGCTTTGAGCGAGTGCATTTTGAGATTTAGACTTCTAGCATTGAGCAGCATGACCCTTAGATTGCATTTGTTTATAGCTGTTATGGTGGTAATTTGGTCTTTGGAACACAGCCTAAAAAAGGCACTATAGGGGTGGCAAGAGCCTTGGCCAGTATCCAGAATCTCAGGGGTGAGAGATGCAGGCCATCTCTGGAAAAGCATTGAGGTCTGTCAATCATGTCGATTTCTTTCTTTGGCAGCAGTCTCAGATAAATGGGTTCCGAGAGTGTTTTATTGGGGATATTGTTGACAGTGGAAAATCTGTCCCTCCTTTTCACGGGATTCCATTTCATATGCCAGATCAAATTTCTTTTATTCCCTTCCAATCATCTCGGTGGGGGGGGGCAGCGATAGAAGCTGTCCCTCCTTTTTGGAAGGGAGAATTTTTTTTTTAATCAGGAATGTTTCTAGTGCCAAAGAAAGAATCCTCATGGACACCATTTCCAGATCTTTCTTTTCTAAACCAGTTTTGTAAAAGTTCAAAAGTTTAAAATGCTGTCCCTTCATGAGCTGTTACCTCTCATTCCCCTTTTAAGTTTTTTAGAGGTTCTACAATTAAAAGATGCTTATCACATTCCTATAGCATCATATTTCAAACATTGCTTAAGGTTTTCTGTCTGAGTCACACTTTTGGTTCTCTGCATTACTGTTTGGGTTATCCACTGCTTCAAGAGTATTCACAAAGTGTCTAGTTCCTGCAATAGCCTGCTGCAAAACTGTAAGATATCCACATTTTTCCTTATTTAGGCAACTTGCAATCTTTACAGAGTATTTTCAGAGTGTCAGGAATCTCTCACCAGGGTAAGTGATTTAAGACTGAAGTTTCAGGAGACCATTTAAAAGTCGTTTGACTCTTTCTCACAGGATTGTTTTCCTGGAGTGTCTCCTAGGTACCTCAGTTCAAAGAGCTTTCTTTTCCACTGGAAAATAGTAGATCTGTATATAATTCTGTTCCTGAGGTTTTTCATTCAAATCAAGGCTTCAGCAGGAGAATTTCTCAGGATACTAGGATTCATGGTATCCATGATTCCTTTAGCCAGACTCCACATGGGAACAATTCAGTGGTGTATAAAATCATTATGTTCCTAATGTCAGTATCCTCTGACATTCCAGATTCATGCTTTGGGATTTGCTAAAAGGGATTTCTTTGGTATAGAGGTAATTTTTATCTGAATCCTGGTCTCTCATTTTTCTCTTCTAGCCCCAGTACAGTCTGTAACTGCATATGCCTCAGACTTTGCTTGGGGAGCAATGTGAATGGGAATAAAAGTGTAGATTGTTTGTAACCAAAAAAACAGACCAAAACACATAAACATAAATTAAATGTTGGCAGCAATAATTGCTCTCAACCGTCTATCATCTATGAGTATCAAGACCATCACAAGTATTTACAGACAACATCACAGTAATGTGGTACATAAACAAGGGAAAATCAGATCTTGCCTTCTCTGCAGACTAGTCATGGTAGCCTGGGATATAGCTTTTCAGCACAATCTCACTCTGTGGGCATCTTAATCCTTTCAAAGCAGACTTTTGTGGTAAATAAGCTGAGCAGGACCAGAACATATCCTCACGAATAGAAACTGATCAGCGGTCTTACAGGAATTTTCCAATATTGGGGAACACGTCTGATCTTTTTACCTCCATTCAAAATGGCAAAATTCTGATTTTTCCCTGGATAAGAATGTCACTGTATGCTTTTTCACCATTTCCACTAATATCCAGGGTCATTCTGAAGATTTAGATGGACTGTAGAAATGTAATTCTGGTGACTCCCTTAATGTCCTTGGCAGTGATGATTCTCCCTTTTTTTGGAAATGGGCAAGGGCAATTACCACAAGCTTCCTAACAGACTTGTCCTGCTGTCACAGGCCAGGGGGTGTTTGATACTTCCCAGTATAAAACAACTTCAGTTAATTGCTTAGATGATGGTCTTAATAACATTTTAGGCACTTATTTTCTGAAGACATAGAGCAGGTATTAAAGTAAGCAAGAAACCTGTTACTAGGAAATCATATAGTAGCAAATGGAAATGGTTTTGTAGTTGGTGCCAAGACAAGAATCAGACCTCGTTTGATGCTAATATTTCTCTGCTTCTGCAATATTTGTTTATTATTCATTGGTCTTTCTTGCTCCTCTCTCAAGTTTCATTTGTCTGCCATTTCAACATGTCTGACCGTGGATCCTCCACTTTCAGTGCATTCTCATATCAAAATGTTTTTGAAAGAGGTTTAAGTTCCAAGTCTCATATAGAACAGTTGGCTCCTGCAATAGTATCTTAATGTTGAGTTAGAAAAATTAAATGATGCTCTATTTGAACCAGCTCTTTAGGCTGATTTGAGGTTGTTAGCATAAAAGAGAGCGCCAATTGCTCTGACCTACAATAAGAGTATCTGAGCTGCAGATAATTATTGGTGGGTTAATTGTATCTAATTTTCCACAAAAGTAGGATTTCTTTAAGAACTAATCCTTCCTTTATGCCTGAAGTAGTATCCAAGTGTACTTTGAGCCAAGCTATCCATCGCCCACTTCTTTTCAGAGCCTAAAACGAGGGAGAAAGGATTCCCCATACTCTGGATGTCCACAGACAACTTTCAGAAACTCTTATTCATATCTTACAAAGGTAAGAAGAAAGGATAACCCATATTAAAGCAGACTGTTGGTTGTCTCATTCTGTTACCTCTTGTTATACCCATCACAGTAAGATGATTCCAGGCAGGGTCAAGGCTCACTCTCCTAAGGCCTTGGCGTCATCTGTGGCTTTTTGGAAAAGGTTGAATTCTAGAAGCAGCAACTTTACAAAGCACTACAAACTAGATTACTTCTACAGATCTAGAGCAGGCTTTCCTAGGGTCATTATACTGCGGTGGTGGTGCTACGGTAGCGTTGTCGCCTCATAGCAAGACGTTGTCCCGTTAGATTCTCAGCTAGAGGGTCGTAATTTATTTATGGACTAGTTAAAGATAAATTTTTACAAGCCGGCAGTAAAATTGGTTTTTGCTCAAAGATATAGTAAACCAAGAGTAACTGTTACAGTGCACATAGCAGTTATGAAATACTATAGAAGTGATTTAGACTTAGAAAATCTCTTGGATTTGATCAGTACAAGTGAACACCAGATGTTTAAATGAACTGTAAGAGAAGTAATTGTTATAAACCAAACCAAAGGGTAAAAAGGTCACACAGACAAATCATTCAGTAAAAACCTGCTAGAAAAAGCCAGCCAATCTAAAGATTTCCTAGTGTGATACATTAAACCTCCTGCAATGGAGGGCCCATGGAATGTATTCAGTTGATCCTCCAGGACATAGTGTTTCAGGTTCATGGCTTTCGAATGCCCATGTCTTTTTACTTTGTAAGTCTTTATGGGTACATTTAGGCCTGTAAAGCCAAACCCCACTGTAGCTATAGTGGCAGAGTAGGCTCTTATAAAACTGAGCATTTGAGAATTTAAGTATACTTTGTACTTTTCAGGGTCATTGGGTGTGCTGGGGTCTATCCTAGCTAGGTTTGCCACCTCTCTATGTTATGAAAACTGGACCAAAGCCACAACCCCTTGCTTTCCTACAACCTTACCTCTCTTCAACCATTGCCCCAACCACCCCATCCACTATCCCGCCCATTTTATTACATAAACGCTCAAGTCATCTCAAGATGGGATGCCTTACTTTACCTTTTCTCCCTTGTTTAAACGAGCTCCAGTTTTAAAGTTATCACATTAGCGATGCGTTTCAATTGAAAAGTATTCTGTAGCTGCTTTTTTTTTAAGAAGTCCGGCATTCTGTTTGTGCAGATGCACAGAATACCGGAGTTTGTACAGTGCTTTCCAGACTATCAGACCAGCATTCTCATTTCCGGGTAGTTCAGAAAAATGTTGGATAGGTGACAATGCTAATCCTAGCAAGCAGTGGGCATAAGGTAGGGAATCAGTACTAGAAGGGTGAAGTCTATCACAGGGTATAGGTCCACCACACATGTAGATTTGGTAGTTTCAAAGATAATTTCCCATTTGGTGTGTGTTTGAGATGTGGGAGGAAACTGGAAACCCTGATTAAAACTCCTGCACTTGCAGGGAAGATATGCAGACTGTACATACACATGACAACCTGGCATGGAACCAAAACTGATCCTGAGAATCATGTGCTGTGAGGCAGCACTACTAGTCATTGCAGTTCTCTGCCACCCTAACTGTACTGAATTTATTCAAATTTAGCGGTGTATTTTTAAAGCCGTTTCATTTAGATAGAAACAACACCCCCATATGGAAGCTTTCCTGTTTACATACACTCGCTAATTAAAAGGTGAATTTGCATTTTATGTATACTTCCCACTTTATGCATGGAGGATAGCACCACACAAATGCCTTTGTGTGTGTGTGTGCGCGCGCGTGCATATGTATGTGTCTGAGCATGTGCTTGTGAGTGTATGTGCATGTAACTCATACATGACATATGGTGAAATGGTACTAGGACTTCTTTCTAGTGCTGAAGTTTCCAAGCTTTCCATTTGTTTTGTCTAGCCTTAAATCATCCTTGTGCTACCTGTTTGTATCCGTTTGTATCCTAAGAGTTTTCTGGCTCAAGACTAGAAATCCGTTATACTGCAGTTGTCTCTACAGCAGCTTTAGTTTTAATTTTATTTGAATGAGTTCAGACCTAAGAATGCAGTGCTATGTATTATTTAAATCCCGTGTCTGTTTACTTGAATAACAAGTTTTAGTTTTGTTCCTTGTGACTGAAGCCAATATAGTTCTGTTACTACAGCGACCTAGGAGATAGTAAAGGGTATTTTTCTATTTTTCTTTGTGCTTTCACTGGTTTTGTTGTGTCATACGTTTACTAAAGCCACTCATGCTTAGAGGTTTACAGTACATGGCACACTTCTGTAAGCGTTGCATAGGAGAAACAATTGCTTCCTCGGGAGACACATTTTCTTGTTGGGCTATACATTTTTTTTTCCTTTTGAAAAGAAAGCTGAGTAAATGTATCTTATGGTTTCTGTTGACTGACGTAAACTATAATAATTTTATAGAAAACAAAAAAATCAAAGGTGGTTGTTTTCTGTTTTATTGGTCTAAAGGAGTTCTGTGTGAGATCGCACATGAAGATGTGCTTAATTTTATCTGTTTAGCTGCACAGCCAGTGATGGATGTTTGAAGAGTATTAGTATGAGAGAAGCAGATGTTCTGGCACTTGAGCTTTTCAAGACTAAGATTAATCACCAATGCATGTGCATGCGTGCACACACACGCACACACACACACACACACATATATATATATATATATATATATATATATATATATGTATATACATACATATACACACATTCAAAGGTTTTACAAAGCGTAAGTGGTTTGATGAGAAAAATCAAAATGAACACTTAGAGTCACAGATTGCTACTAGGTTACTGACCCAGGGGGCCTTTCTAAGCTTAGTCAAGTTTTCCCAAAATAGTAATAATGTCTTGTATCCAAATAAGACATTGAGGTCCAGGCATTTATAAGCCACCTCTCTCCATAAGGGACATGAGTGCTAGACCCAATGTAAATTTCCAGTTACCCATCCACTAGCCTAGGTTTTGCTTAAATGGGGTAATAGACAAATTCAGCTTCACATGGATGGGAATCCTGTTCCATAGGAGGGGCAATGTCAGGAACACATATTTGTCTCTCCTGCATGTATGGGTGTAAGTCATAGACAAAATTCAGGCTACTAGACCTTGTATTTTTGGTACTCTTTAACTTAAGAATATGCAGGAGATTCATAAATGTGGGATTTGTGGATACATTGTAAGCCAGGCTTAAGTCACCCCTCATCAATCTAATGGAGACTGAGTTAGAGGGAAAGGGCTTTAAGGCACTTTGCATAAGGCAGGTTTGTCACTCCTTAACTTGTATTATTTGATTTCATTATGCAGAATTATAGTGTTTAGAGAAGAGTGATTACATGGTACGTTTCAAATAAAATTGATGACAGAGTACATGTAACAAGTTCAAGTGAGAAAGTGTGCTTTTAACACATTTTGACATTAATGTGATACGGTAGATCACAGACCTATCATAAAAGGTGATTCTGAGCTTCTAAACATTTCAGTAACTGATTTTTTTTTGCTAGGATTTTAGTGCTTCTAAACTTACAGGAACTGCTTTTTTTAAAACTAGGATTTGAACCGCCTACACACGTGTGTATCCAAGTGTGAAGTCTTGAAAGATTAGACTCTTGTCTCGACACACACGGATGCTTTTCTTGGCAT
Organism: Protopterus annectens; assembly: GCF_019279795.1. Lineage (NCBI taxonomy): Eukaryota > Metazoa > Chordata > Ceratodontiformes > Protopteridae > Protopterus > Protopterus annectens. The sequence continues at coordinate 379,657,261 of NC_056742.1, forward strand.
TCATTGCAGTAGATATACACAATACTTATGCTTGTTCAGCCAGAAGGTTAAAAGTAGATGCTACTTCCAAGAATCTTTCTGTGATACTGCTTGCAGCAACAGTTTTTCCTAAAGGTCACTCGAGAGGATTTTTGAACTCACTTAAGTGTGGAATTTTGTAACACTCAAGATAAAATTAGCTCTGGCAAAAGACTGGTTAAATCATAATCGCATAAAATTTGGTACTGGAAGAAAGATTAAATATATGAGCAAGTTATTCTGGTGAAACATGTAGGAAAAATGAAGCTTTTTTGTTCTTTGAAAGGTTATCTGTGAAAAACTAGCCCATACCTCAGTTATAAATAGTGCTAAAGAAGAATCCTTTGAGAGAAGGTAGGATACTTGTCATTTTAAATTCTCACTGTTGATCAATTAAGTTCACTTCCACATTCAGTCATGAAATATTCTCTGGATTGTGAGTCCCTTGGGTGGGCCAGTCGAGTGTAATTAACATACTCCAGTAGAAGCTAATGCTGTCATTCAGGAAATGGAGTTTGCATGCAAGCATGTATGGAATTAATGTTAACAGAATGTACTGTTTTATCCTTGAGTAACTCTTCTAAAAAGAAGAATGCTGGTATAGAACTAAGAGACTCTTGCATATGCCTTAATTCTTCATAAGATTGTTGAAAGTATCAATTGCTTTTTATTTTGCACTATAGGAATTTTGTACATGAGTACTGCTATTTAGAGAAGTATTAAAGCCACTGGTCCTAGCTACTCCTGTTTGCATACTGTTTGATTCTAATCAAGTCCCTTAACTTCCCTGTGCTCCCATGTCTGTATTTGTTAAAATGAGCCATTTGTTTATTTGAATTTGTTTATTAGACTGGCACTGATCAATTCTGACCCATTTCTGCCACAGTCCTGTGTCAGTACTTTGTCAGAATGCTTAGGACACCAAGAATCCTGATCTCTTCATATTTATTTTGCATCACGCTTAGTTGTTTTGCTCAGGAGCTCTGGACAATGCCAAAATATTGCAGGGACAAAAGTCCAAAGTCCGGGACATTTTTTAAATATTACTTTAATTGACTTTGTTGATGGAACAACAAATTTTGCATAAGCATGCATTTTATGAACAATATGAAGTATTAAAACTCTTGTCTGTCATTACATACTGACTGTAAACCGTGATGATTTAACAGAAAATCAAAATATGTGCAAGGGACAAAACAAAGATAGAAGACAAAGTCGGGGACATACTGCAAAATTCTAGACAGTTGAGAGATGTGGCTCACACCACAGGTGATAGGGAAGCATTACAATCTGAAAAATAAATCTAGTAAATAAACTATGTATGATGGTAATCGTCACTGATCTGACACACAGACTATGATTGCATATAGTATTTAGTAACTGGGTTTGTCACTGATCTGGCACACAGACTATGATCACATATAGTATTTAGTAACTGGGTTTGTCACTGATTCTGAGACCGACTATGATCGCATATAGTATTTAGTAACTGGGCTTGTCACTGATCTGACACACAGACTATGATCACATATAGTATTTAGTAACTGGGTTTGTCACTGATCTGACACACAGACTATGATCACATATAGTATTTAGTAACTGGGTTTGTCACTGATCTGACACACAAACTATGATTTCATATAGTATTTAGTCACTTATCTGAGACACAGACTATGATTGCATATAGTATTTAGTAACTGGGTTTGTCACTGATCTGACACTAACTGTGTTTGTCACTGATCTGACACAGACTATGATCGCATATAGTATTTAGTAACTGTGTTTGTCACTGATCTGACACACAGACTATGATCGCATATAGTATTTAGTAACTGTGTTTGTCACTGATCTGACACACAGACTATGATCGCATATAATATTTAGTAACTGGGTTTGTCACTGATCTGACACAGACTATGATCACATATAGTATTTAGTAACTGTGTTTGTCACTGATCTGACACACAGACTATGATCACATATAGTATTTAGTAACTGGGTTTAGTTTACAGCTGGAATAATGATGATGAAGAAAAAAGTAATGAAATGTATGGGTAGAAAACTGAATATTTTTGTGTACCACTGGAAACAGTCGTAACAACTCCATAAGATAAGGTAGGACAACATAAGACAGGTAAAGTGATCATCAGGTGGGGGTGGTGATGAGGAACAGACAAGAACCAGTTGAGTGTGGTGACCAGTTACTGAGGCAGAGAATAATATGGGGAAACATGATGGTTATAATAGGAAGAAGTTTTTCTGTAAACCGGTTAAGCAGAGCAGAAGTGCAGCAGAACAAAGTGTAGCCACTCTAGTTTCAGGGGGCACACCTCTGTGTTCTGTCCATATATCATTATGTGTTCATATATCATTATGAGCACAAGAGGTGTGTTAAGTATATGGTCTGGAAAGGAAAAAGTACTGATTTGCTGTTTTGCAGAAAAGATTCTGACCTTTATTAAAATGTTGAGACAGAACACTATTATATTGGTTTGTAGACCCTTAAAACCTTTTGGAACTATTTTCTCCAATTAAAACCATTTCAATTCATTCTTGTAATGTGAATAAGAAATGTGTTGAAAAGGGTAGTTGCAATAAAAAGCACGAAGGCACTTTAATTAGATAGGCATGAATATTCATGAGCAAGGCATTTTGATTTGGTGTTTTAAATTAATTGAAATGGTTTTAATTGGAGAAAATGTTTTTAACTTCATTGAATAAGCTATATAAATGAAAATGATACAATTGTATTTGTCTGAAGAAGTCCTAGTACATGGACGAAAACGCGTTATTGAATCTGTATGAGGAAAAGGCGTTAATGTGTTTTTCATCTATACGTGGATTCTGGAATAAAATCTGTTGAGTGGAACACTTGGTGATCTTTTGGTCTTTTGGCACTATCTGTTTGGATTATCAGATAAGACGTCAACATACTGAAGCATAGATGTGATGTAATACCTTTAGTTGGACTAATAGGATTTGCAATTGCTCAAGCTGCTGTGCTAGTAGGATCCCTTCTTTGAGAGTTACATATGTCATAATTTGTAAATTAAATCATGCAAGGTTAAGACTTCAGTTGAAATTGGTCAGGTAGACTGTCAAGGTATGCATGTATGTGCTGTATTACAAAGGCTTAGTAGATTACTGCTGACTAAAAGCAAGGTGTCTGGGACTTCATCTCCAGATTATTGTAGACTTAAACCTTCTACATTGCATTATCTGGCTCCAGGACTGTTGTCTCCTTTAGAAATTCTCCACATCTTCAATGAAACAATTGAAGCTCTGTATAGTTTTCTATATGATTTTACCCCAGCTGCCTGCTTACCATTAAGCCACCCCCCCATCATAGCCCAGGCTTTTTGTTCTCTTGGGTGTGAAGAGTTCACCCACAAATACAGTTATTCTGACTTTTGGTGATTTTACCAGCTTCTTGGCATATTTTGTATGAATGGCCTAACCCCTTTTCTTCTGAGGTGATGTGGATAGCCTTTTGATGCCATCTCTCTCTTCCAGCAGCGTTCTAGTCAGTAGTGATAGCTTTAGTCAGGTGGGAACCCTCCACAGGATGGTGGCACCTATGGCCATCCTGCCAGTATTCACCATAAAGCACTCAAACTGCTAATCGATTTTAACACTCTATGAAGGCATTCAAACTTATTTGGAAACCATCTGATCACAGACAGCACCATAACCAAGTGATAAATAGACAAAGGAGAACATACTTCATCCTTTAAAGACTAAATACTAAAGCCTGGACATAGCTTTGTATTCAGAAAGGAGTATCAGGGCCTCAGACATTCTGTCAGAACTCAGCAACTCAAGCAGTTGCATTCAGCTGACTGATTACCAGCTACCACAATCATGTCCGGAAAAAATATATATATTCAGAAATATAACTGCAAAGAAGTGACGTAGATGTGTGTGCCTCGGCAGTTGATCATTCACTAGCCATGTTTTGTATAAAATTCCTGTGTTGAAATGCTTGGAAGTTGGATGCCTTCTTTCTATGGAGCAATATTTTTATGTATACATAATCTTCCAGCTCCTCCACTGCAGAGGATTTTGCAGAATGTAAAGGGGTGAAAGGTCCAGAATAAAGCACCAGGCACCTTTTTGGCCAAGGCACCTGTGGTTGTTGCTTCTAATGCAGCTAGGGAAGGGAACCCCTTATGTTCCATCTCTGGTGGTAGACTTGAAAACTTAGCAGTTGGAAGCCCTAGTAAAGCTAAATTTTGAGAGCCTCAAGCTCGCAGCATGGATGATGACACGTTTTCCTCTGAAGCACCTTTTTTTTTTTTCCAGAAGACGTGCATAACATTGCGAGAGAGGCCAGGAAACTTAACTCTAGGATCTCTGGCAAAGGAAAGGATTCTCATTTTGCTTAAGCAAGTAGCCCCAGAATCCCAGTTGCTAGGCTTCCAGTGTTCTTGCCTGTTTGTCAGATGTTTTGGAGCAAGACTTAAGTACGCTTTTGTAGAAGTAGATGTCTCAGCAATATCAGTTAGCCATCTTTTGAATCTAACCCTTTCAAGTCACATGCTAGTAAAGTAGTTCCACACAGGAGTCCTCCATGTCTGCCCACCACAGAGGGCTCTTTCTTCTCCTCGGGACCTTAATTTTCTTATATAAAAACTTGGCCTGGGTTCCATTCAGGTGGCTCCCCTTGCATTCTTATCATGGGATATTGCACTGATAGTAGCTATTACTTCAGCCAGAGAAATGTTGGTGTTGGCAAACATTACTGTGCAGGGAGACATTTAATGTCTTTTATTGCAGTCAAATCAGCATGTGGACCAGCCCCTTTTTCATGCCAAAAATGGTCTCAGAGGCCTCTCTTAACCAGAGTATTTGACTGTTTTTCCCCCCAAAGTCTGAAAGTGAAGACGAGAGATTTTTCAACGTCTGGATGTACAAAGGCTGGAATACTGCCATCTCAGCAACTTTTTTCATGAATATATCAACCAGAGCATCTGTGAAGCAGCCAAGTGGTCCAACTCCACCGACCAAGTACTGAAGCAGGGTAGAATTTGGTGTGCCCATCTTACAGCACTGGTGTGGGATTCATCCTTACTCAGTTTTCACTTTTGTACTCTTCCCGTATGTCATGAATACTACTGTTAGTAGTAGGGATCCATATGTAAATTATAGCGTTATGCAAGTACAGTCCCTCTAAGAAAAGCGAGGATCAGTGTTGCAGTAGTAGCTCCCTGCCACCTTACCTTGCTGTGATATGTATCTGCTGGGAATGTGTCATTCAGTTGTCACCCACTTGTGCAAGTTTACAAAAGAGTGAGTTTAGAAATTTGGGGCAAAATAACTTTAGCCGGCAGTGGAGGTTTCTTTTTTCCTCACTTTGGAGTAGATATATTTTTTTGTGTTAGCAGCAATATGCACGTCATCACATTAGTGATAATCAGTCTCGGCACATGCAAAAACTGAAAGAGTAAATGAAACAAAACATATTTTTTTTGCTGGAGGGAAGGCAACCCCCCATGTGGGGGGGGGGGCACACCCTCTTCTAATTCTATATACTAACTCTGAGATCACACAGTTCTCCGGGTAAGGGCAAATTCCCCAACCCCGAGAGTCATCTAATCCATACCACTCAGCCTTTTAAAGCAGGAAATCTGGACAAAGACATAAATAACCAGAAGACAAAATTTGAAGAATAAGCATGATTTTTGAATATTAGTGTTACAAACACCAGAAACAGACCAAGAATAATAGACAAAAATACTGATATTCTGCAGAAATCTGGACACTTCAGAGGTAAGGGATGATCCACTACTTTTGTCGACCAAAGCATTCTTCGACACTTAAAATTGAGTCATGCAGATTTGAAGAAATCAAAATCTATTTTTCTTGCAGAGGGGTAATACCCCTTAAACCCCCCCCCCGCAAACCCCCTGCTAATTATATGCAGCAACTCTGAGATCTCACAACAGTGAGGAAAGTTTACATTCCCTTATCCCCACTGTACAGTGATCTCGCACTTAAAGCCGTTACATGTGATTTTTTGATCAGCTATAACAACTTTTTTTTTCTGTAGTCAAACACTTGATACTTCAAAAGGTTAGTGGTAACCCATATGTATGTATGTGTGTGTATATATATATATATATATATATATATATATATATATATATGTGTGTGTGTGTGTATATATATATATATATATATATATATATATATATATATATACACACATATATATAGATGAATTAGATATATATAGATGTGTGTGTGTGTGTGTGTGTGTATATATATTTATTTTATTTTACATTTGTTGACTGGGATAGTCCGACTGGATGCATGTCCATTTTCAGTGGAGGCCCAGGGAGAAAAGCTCCAAGGGTAAGGAGATACAGCATTACATAATGTCAGCATTGCATATTACAAACAGACTATTTACAGAGATTGCATAAGCATGTTAAACAAGTTCCACAGGTTAGAGTTAATCCCGAGCATAAGTCAGGATTAAATTAAATTACACAGTAAACTGGTTAACAGATTTTTACACATTCTAGAGAGAGTTAGCCAGGCTTGATACATTGACATAGCCAGTTAAGTGACAAATGTTGTTTGAGTCTAGTTTTAAATTGACCTAAGGTGGAAAGTAAGGTAATATCAGCTGGAAGAGAGTTCCAGGATCTACTTACAGAGTTTGCAAAGAGAGAGTCACCGGCTGTGTTAACAATTTTGCTAGTCCGAATTAGTAGTTTTAGAGGATCGAAGCGGTCTAGGATTTGTATAGCCCCCCACCTATTTTAAACATTGTATATCCAAGTAGAATACCATAGGACACACCACGAGAACTTCACTATTTTAAACATTGTAAACCATAGACATGGATACCTACAAGTCAAATGAATAACTCTTTCCAGAAGACAATATATACCCAAACTATGTGGGGGGACTGCCCCCCCCACACCTCCCAATGTGGGTGGCTGTGCCCCCCACGAACCCCCTTACTATATATACTAACTCCAGGATCGCACTACAGTAGGGAACAGAGCAATATACCTTTCATCGGAATGAGTTTCAGTGAAATGAGTTTTCAATGAAATGAGGTAAATCTATATATCTATATCCATATATATATATATATATATATATATATATATATATATATACACACACACACACAGTATATATGTTTATTTATAGAGAATGACAGCTCATTGCAATTCAAAAATAGCATGACAATTGGACAGCCAAGCCAGCATGACCATTGTAAATTGAGCATGTACCAACAGAAAAAAGTCTAGCCGCTGAAGTACCATTGAGTTCCCAGACTTTCTTTTGGCGCGTTCTGAGAAACAGCAGTATATGAGAAAAACAGGTATGTTTTGCAAAACTAAAGAAAAAGAAATGTACCTGATTTTCCTTGTATTTCTCCACTGTCCGTTTTAAAATCCTGTCTTAAAAAAAAAAATAAATAAAATAGCAATTGGAGGTTCCCTCTTCTCTATTACTTCTCTGGCACTACAGTGATGCACTGTGCAAGCTTGGGGAATGCAAGTTCCATGTTTTCTGTTTGTGAGTGCTCTATCCGAGCTTTTCTGTGCATTTTTGATTTTTTGAGGCTTTTGTGTTCTACAGCTAGGGACTGTAGTAGTGTGCATTACTATAATTGTTTACAGTTAAAAGCATTCTCTAGAGTCTGCTTGCTCCTTGTTTAAAACTTTCATTTAGTGGCTACAGCTAGGAACCGTAATAGTGTGCATTACTATAATTGCATTTTTATTTCATTACTAAATTGTAAACTGCTTTTTCATACTGAGACTTGTATTTTCTCTTTGTGGGTATTCTTTATATGCTTTTAAAGTGAGGTTTCTGTGATCTGCTCAGGTGGCATAATCTTGGTAGAGGTCTGTTGTCTAGGCTGGTAGTTTTGTTTGTGTTTCCTGTGTTTCTGGCAGCCATTTTCTGCTGATAGTCTGTCCACATTAAAGAACAGTAGCTCAGTAGCTCTGCACTAAACACGGAGCTTCTCGTGTTTAATGCATTGCAGTTCCGCATTCAACACAAGTAGCTCTGTGTTTAGCGATTTTTGATTGGCCCGTATACCGGCATATGGGCCAATCAAATCGCAAACGGAGCTTCTCGTGTTTAATGCGGAACACAAGAAGCTCCGTGTTTAGCAATTTTTGATTGGCCTGTATGCCAGGTATACGGGACAATAAAAAAAAAACAAAAAAAACAAAGCAGAGGCTGGCCGGGATTTAAACCGGCAGGGCGGGACTCGGGATCAGGCTGCTGATCTCGGGACAGTCCCGCCCAAATAGGGACGTCTGGCAACCCTGAGTACGAGTGACTGGGTAATAGCAGGGGCTGAGTAGTAATTTGATCTTCTAACTCTTCCATCCTTACTGGTATATAAACCCTGTGTCTTGAAAAGATTGTGCTTGTATTTTGTTACTGAAACTAAGTGGAAATTCCTTTAGATTCCAAGAGCAGGATAAGTTATTTCTTACACTTATTTCACTAAACTGCACTTCTGAAATGTTTATAATTGTGCTATACCGTTGATCTACTGCATTTTGCACTGTTATAAAGCTTTTTTATTGTTTCACTGCATTTATGTACTGTTTTATACTCTTTTAACTGTATTTTACATTGCTAGATACTGTTTCATTACTCTGATTGCTTGTTTACTGAATTACTTAACTGTAAACTGCTTTTTCATAGTGAGAGTTGTATTTTCTGTTTGTGAGTGCTCTATCCGAGCTTTTCCATGCATTTTTGATTTTTTGAGGTTTCTGTGTTCTACAGCTTGGAACTGTAATAGTGTGCATTACTATAATTGTCTGTTTACAGTTAAAAGCGTTCTCTAGAGTCTGCTTGCTCCTTGATCTGTTTAAAACTTTCATTTAGTGGCTACATCTAGGAACTGTAATTTTTCCCACCCACCCTGCCTAGTGTTGTGGTGTTATTATACTTGGTGGCTTTGCAGTTGCCCACCCATACTGTATATTTGATCTGTGACACTCCTTCCAGTCTAGTGTCATTAGTTCATTTAATCTAATATAGAACATTTGTGAAGGCCAACCCACTCAGATTCTTAACGTTGAAGTAACTTCTATTCCAGCTTTCTCCATTTCCACTTACACTGAAAAAAAATTCTAAGCTTGCTTCCCCCATTTCCTGTGGCAGGTCTTGTCCAGATACGGATTTGCTGTGTTGTCTACGACTGTTTGTGAGCTTCTGAGCCCCCCCCCCCAGTTAACTAAGGTTAAACTATTCCTGGAGCCATAAAGTCTGCTCTTCAAATTTTCCCTTGCAACTAGCCAGCTTTTTAGTTTTAGCACTGAAATCTGTTTCTTTGAGCTCAGCACTTGTTAAGAACTTGTTGTAAGCACTAAATAAGTTACAAATTACCGCAGTACTCAACTTTCCTTACCTGTCTAGAGGAAAATAGTTTTTAGTACTTAATAAATAAGCATCTATTCAGGCATGTCTAAAGGTCAGCTCCCGGTGTTTTCTCCTGTCTACCTGATGAATCTGGGGATCTTGGGATAATGCAGCAATTGCCTCATGTACACAGGCAACCCTCTTCTCCTACCACCCAACACTACGACCTGTGAGAGATGCACTTATATAGCCAAACTGGAAGCAAAGCTCTCTTCACCGAAGACTGGACTAGACAGTCAAGAGGAGAAGGTAAACACTTGCACCGCACCACACTCATCACATAGTCTTTCAAAACCTACACCACCAAAATACACACACAGAAGCACAAAACACACACCTACATTCTCAGAGGCTCTCAGTAAAAATCTGCCCAAACAACCGAGACCTCCAAAGCAGAAATGCAAGCAACCTCCACCACCCAACACAACCCAAATGACACATAGCCCACATACTCAGTGTGCCACTCAACTACAAGCCCATAAGGCATAACGTACCCAGCACTCTAGTCATAGGTGACTCTATAGTCAGGGCACACTGATGTTCCACTCACCAGGCTAAACAAGGAAAAAGTTACTGTCAACTCCCTGTCGGGTGCCAGGATCCGCCATATAATGCATGCACTCAGGTCACTCCACAACAAGTACAAATATGACTCTGTCATTGTCCATGTTGGCGTGAATGACCTGAGACGTACCTCCCTGGACTACATGAAAAGAGACATGGAGGAGCTCACCGATCTTGTAGCCCAGGCAGGTATGACCCTAGCCCTGAGTAGCATCCTGCCATCACCCAGAATGGTACCACAGTACAAGGACAAAATTATTGACTTTAACAACTGGTTAAGCTTCTGGTGTCATTCTGATGGTGTCATTCTGAGGGAATCCAGTATCTGTGTGCCTGGGATGACATGATCGACAAACCATGCTGCTTTGCCAGAGATGGCCTTCACCTGTCGCCCTTGGGATTCTGGATACTGGCAAAGGCTCTTGCCACCCCTATAGTGCCTTTTTTAGGCAAGGTTCAAATGACAAATTCACCACTGTAACACGTACAAGCAAGCAAAATCTGAGGGTAATGCTACTCAATGCTAGTCTAAACCTCAAAATGCACTCACTCGAGGCACTCCTTAAAATGGAGAACATTGACATCTGTGCAGTGACAGAGACCTGGTTCAAAGCTCCAGAGAGCACCCCTGCATTACCAGGCTATAATTCATACCACACCTTTCGGCCACCAAACCCGGACCGAAACACTAAAGGTGGAGGCGTGTCCATATTCATTAAGGATATCCACACCTCCAAGCTAGTTGCTCAGCATAATGCATTCGAGATTATCCAAGTTCAACTAACTCTGGACTAAACTGCAATCAGATTGTAGCTTGCTACAGACCCCCACCCCCCTTCTCCCCTTTAAATTTTAAACCCCCTCTAATAAGGGGGACCCCCAAAATTCTAAAAAACTCTTCCAATTTTTTCTTTCTTCACTTCCAAGCCTTTCCTTT
>NC_056742.1:379673193-379753193 GCF_019279795.1 Protopterus annectens
CTTCTGAGTAGTAAGTGTCTGGTAAGAGGTGGTGCAAGAGGAAACATTTGGACCCCCTGAGGAGTCTCTCATGGAGGATATTGACCTCAAGGAATAAGAGGATTCCCCTGAGTCTCCACATGATGTTAACCTTGGTGATCTTTTGGAGGTTCTTCACCAGCTTGGTGACTGTTCTGCTCTGAAGCCCCTTCTCCAGAGGTGTCAGTTTTTCCAGAGGCGTCAGGGTGTGGCAGTAACTGATCCCGAAGCAGCCACATAAATTTCTCGTCCCAACCATGGATCAGCCTCACTGGAGTAAGGGTCTGACTGTGGTTACTGTCATGTTGGCCACAGACACTAAAAAGGATATTTCAGAGGATGATAGTTCCTTGGTCCATTCTCCAAACATGAGTCTTGGATGTTGGACCATTTGTTGAAGCTCTCTTATGCTTCAGCTGTGTTTGCTCTAATGGCTGTTAACTATCGTTTGTACTTGATGAGACTTTAGTGCAATACAATGTCGAAAGTGTCAAGCATTTTCAAGACACAGCAATCCTTGGAATTATGGGCAGCACCAGTAATCAGCATGGCTACCCTTCCATCTGTTTATATTAAAATAATCTTTATTAAATGTGACAGGAAAACTGCAGGTAAAAATCTGAGAAAATTACTGTCTCATCAACTTGACTGTAGCATTGAGGTCTGATCCGAAAAGACGAGGTAGCATTGTAGAAGTCTTCCACTGCATTGTTCTTGCTGCTCCTTCCACCTAAAGCAAGGGCACACACATTGGAAGAATACCGTTAGAAATGCAAAGACATCTGTACTCTACGTGGATCTTTATATTCGATCATTGCCTGAAATAGATACTTATTCTCTAATATTCATTGGTAATGAATCACCTTAGCTTTGCTTGATAGGTTTCCAGTGCATAATGAAGGTAAGCAACATCAGTTCCCTGGAAGCTGGGGATGTCCAAGAAGACTATGATTTACAGTTGCTGTCTAACCTCGCATATGCATACTGCCACTTGCCCATTAGCACTGTGTCCTTGAGTCCTTCCTTGTCTCCTGAACACAATTACCATATCACTTGCACCTTGGACACTGTACACTGGTAGTAATGAAAGTAGATGTGTACTACCACAAACCATTCTGAGAGTGCTGTTCTCATGCCATTACAACAATGCTGTACACTTCTGTTGACAGCAGTCCATATCAATGTGTATAACCAACAGATACTATGATCTGACAAATCCTCAATGTGCTGGCATATAGATGTTTATGTTCATTATATATTTATGACCAGTATTTGAACGTAAGGTGCTGACTTTTGGTTTGCTGCATGTACATATGGAGGGATCAGTAGTGATTAAAGGTTTTAACAGCTCCCTGCACGATATCAGTTTGCAAGAAGAGATTCACAATACCGGACATTCTTAGCTAGTTTGTCCATCTGTATACACTTGTTTGTGCACCTGTGTCCTAGTTTACTTTTACACTATACCCATCTCTCACCCTTCTAAGCGGTAGGCAGTGATGGGGACCAACACTTGTAAATACTTCATCTTGTGTAGCTTTGGGCATCATATCATAAATTGGTATAGTACAGGATCTCACCCCACAGATTTGCATTGCTTCACATAGGCAGTGTTGTTATTGGTATGGCACACCATGTCGTACTTAAACCAACATTGAATATTGTGAGCTGCCACTATTTCTGGAATCCAGAGTAGGTACTACACCACCCTCAATGACTTTCACAGTTCCTCCTTTGTATAATATACAGTGAGAGCTTGCTGAAAATTTTCTTGGAATGATCTGTGTTTGGGTTAGCCTCAATAGCTTGGTGTTTTGTAGATGGTTGAGCACAAACTGTTTTGGAATCTGGCCTTTGATGTATTTTTGCCAGTACAAATGGTTTAACTTTCATTCTGTACTTTTGAAGATGGAATAGCCTTGATGATGTTCCTTTACTGTTCAAAGGGTAATTTTGTGTTTGATGCTATAGTTCATTTTAATGTGACATTGGGTTTTTACCCTTGTATTCATTGAAGCCTGTTGTTTCGATTTTTCTAATGTATTTCAGCAGAAAGCTTGTAATGCCTTCATAGCATCTGAATTCTTATTTTGTGCAGGAGGCATATACCTGTGTGCAGGGTTCCAATGGTTATTTTCTTTATAAAGTTTTCATGCTTTATTTACTGCATTGTCAACTGAAACCATATGGGCTACTAGCATCCCTTCTCTTTTTTATGTTGTAAAAAAAGATAATCAATTAAGCACAGGTGCTTCACAACAAAATAAGGACCCATAAAACCATGCAGTTAGCTTGCAAATTGTCCTGAATAGAAAGTCATAGTAAAAAAAAAAAAAAAAAACGAGCCAGGAAAGTCTGTCTTTGGATGTAGAGATATGTTTTTATGTACACATAACGTGTGTGTGTGTGTGTGTGTGTGTGTGTGTAATATATCTCAAATAAGTGTAGTGTGTGTGTAATTGTATGTATGCATGTATAGATTATAAAATAACATTAGACTGAAAGCTACAAAATACTGACAGATGAAATTTGGAAATGGTCTTAAAAGTAAACAAGGAACACTATTAGAGGAAAGTTGCATTGCAGCTGCAGTAATATGGTAAGCTTCACCCCACCCAACCAGTTGAATATTTTCTGTCTAAGGCTGTATGTATTTTGGACAGGTTAATTATATAGTTGCAGCACATGCTGTACTTTTGTCTCCTGAAGCTGTGTGAGCTTGGACTGAGACAGTATTAAAGGGTTGGGTGTGGAGCAGGACTCCTGCCTGGTGAAGTGGGAGCTTGCTCTTATACATTACCGAGTTTGTTTTTGATATTTTTTTTTTGTAATTTGTTGTATGTATATGAGATTTCAGCCTTTTATAATCGGTATGTTGCTACTGATTTATTTGTGATTTGGATCTGCATAGTAAACCAATAATAAGATAGTTAAAATGTACGTGTGTGTGTATAGCTATATGCATTTATATTGATAGACAATAATCTACATGCATCTTGCACATACACACACACACACACACACATATATATATATATATATATATATATATATATATATATATATATATATATATATATATATATAAAATAAAAAATACCTTTTGAAAAATGGAAGAACTATGTTCACAGTAAGACAAACAGCTTTAATAAGCGATCACTAAAGATATAACTAGAAATCTGAAGTAGTTGACTTCATTTGATCTTCAGCCTGTGGGTATTCGAATCCGAGACAGCAGCTTCACCAGCTTCTGATCCGAGCTCCAAGCTTCTCCCCTTTCCCGTAATACCCCTCCATCTCCTTCCTTCCCTCAGATCTCATTTGCCACGGCTTGCCAAGCATCGTGATCTCAGAGCTTCAGGTGTGGTGAGTTGTTTTAGTTTTTGTGAGCAAAGATAGATACTTTTCAAACCAAGGTTTTTCTAACTCTGGAGAGAGTTCGAAGCTTACGACTCCATGTGTCCGTGATCTTTCAGTCTCAACTTCCTTCAGCAGAGACAGTATTACGAGCCCCAAGTTCCATGGCAGCCACCATTACTCTTCTTCCCTGTGCTCGTCTACATATGCGGGTACTACACTGGACACTGGGGGTCCAATGGTCATTATTAGATCTGCCATTGACTCATCCTATTCATATAAGCAACACTTGCTGGAAGTCCCTCCTCTGGTGAATACACTCCTCGGAATAAGTCAAGGGACGAACATTTATTGCAGCCCCTCCCCAAGCCACGGTGACCACGGACGCCTCTCAGCTAGGGTGGTGGGGCATTGCTCGGGCAGGACAGTCCAAGGCACATGGTCCCTGAATGACACCAAGTTGCATATCAGTGTTCTAGAGATGAGTGCAGTCCTGTTAGTGTTGCAGGCCCTTCATGCCTTTCTTCCTCTGGGAACCATTGCATTTCAGTCAGTCAGTGGTCTGGTACATTAACAAGCAGGGAGGAACCAGATCTTACCCCCTTTGTCATGAGTCTGTTAGAGTGTGGGAATGGGCGATCTCCACTAGCTGATTTTTGGTAGCAATGCACATTCCTGGTCGATCAAACATACTGGTGGACAAACTGAGCAGGACTATTCTGATGCCTTATGAGTTGTCTCGAAATCCTTCTGTAGCAGAGCAGATCGTCCACGAGTGGGGTTGGCCTTGCTCCAATCTCTTCGTATCTCCTTCAAACACAAAGTGCAGCGAGTTCTTCGCTCTGATCCCCCCACAGCGAGAATCCGCCAGGGATGCTGTGGTCCATGCTTGGCCTCCCGGTCTTCTCATGCTTACTCCCCCACTACGTCTCATACCAAAATTCCTCTAGAAGGCTCGCAGGTTGAGGTGCAAAGTAATCATCATTGCCCCATTCTAGCCTCACCAATTCTGCTGTCCCTTCCTTTAGTCTGATCTGATAGTTCCTCCATGGATCTTGGATCCAGTACCGGATCTCATCTCACACCCTTCGAGGCTTCCTCATCCAGACCTGGTCAGTCTGAAGCTTAAGGCTTGGCGTCTCCATTTCCATTGATTGCTAGGACTCCTGGTCTATCTTCCCTGGTCAAGACTATTCTGGTGTCAGCTCATAAATCATCCACTAGAAAACTATACCATAGCAAATGGAAGCATTTTTCCATCTGGGCTTTTCAAAGGGATCTGGATCCTTTCACAGCTCCTGTCCCAGTGGCCCTTGCGTTCTTGGCGCACATTTTCCACCAGGGCACTAGGTCATCTACAGTAAAAGTTCAACTGGCTGCCATTTCCAACTTCCATATAGCTGAGAACATAGCTTTGTTATCTTCCTCCAGACTTTGTAAAACCTTTATTAAAGGTGCCTTTCTCTTAAGGCCCTGGTTAAAGATCGTTCTCCTCCTTGGGATCTTACCCTAGTTTTGCAAGCTTTGGTTGCTCCACCTTTTGAACTGGCTGCTTCTGTAGATCTAAAATTTTTATTGAGGAAGACAGCCTTCCTAGTGGCCATCACCTTGGCTAGAAGGGTGTCAGAACTCCAGGCATTATCTGTCAGACCTCCATATATGATATTCCATAAGGACAGGGTTTCATTTTGTACTAATCCTTCTTTTCTTCCTAAAGTGGCCTCTGAAACTAATATCAATCAGAGGATAAAGTTACCTGTTTTCTTTCCAAATTTTCAGAACAGGAGTAAATATAAATTGCATTTATTTAGACGTACATAGACAGCTACGTTTCTTTTTACATAGTACTTAGGCCTTTTGCAAGTCTGACCAGTTTGTGTCCTTTTTTTACACCCTTTCTGGGCAAACCGATCTCTAAGGTAACCATTGCTAGATGGATTTCCCTTTGTATCCTTCAGGTTTGCAAAGACAGAGGCACGTCACCTCCAGGACAGATAAACGCCCATTCTACCAGGTCCATGGCTACGTCAGCAGCCTTTTGGTCTCGGGTGTCTTTAGATGATATTTGTTTGGTGGCTACTTGGTCCTAATCTCACAGCTTCATTTCTCACTATAAACTGGACAAGATATCTAATGGGAGAGCATCCTTTGGCTCTGCAGTGCTTCGGAATATCCTTCCATGAGGTCCACCCAAGAGTTTGGTAGCTGGAGACTCTGTCCCACAGACTGATGATCAAATGAACTGCAACTACTTCAGATAAAGAAGTTATGTACTCACCATAATGTTCCATCTGAGTAGTTGGACTTCATTTGTCATCAACCGTCCCTCCCTCCTTCCCCCTGACCTTCTCCTTATGTTCTTACTTTGGTAGGCAGGAGAGAGCGCCTATGCTGCTCTCCTGTTATTCATTGCTAGTAAGGTATATTGGATCAGGTTTATGTGTATGGTGTAGCAAACTCGATCTGAGGGAAGGAAGGAGATGGAGGGGTAGTATGGGTAAGGGGAGGAGCTTGGATAAGATGCTGATGAAGCTGCCGTCTCAGATCCGGAATACCCACAGGTTGATGGCAAATGAAGTCCAACTACTCAGATGAACATTATGGTCAGTACATAACTTGTTTTTTGAGTGCTTTCGTTTGTAAAATGTTTCATGTCAAGCTTCATCGGAAATATGGACCACAAATAAACATTAGTATCACTATAAGGCAAGGCTAATTAGCATATTAATGACATCATCAATTATGTATTCCATCTAAGAATGCTGTTTACATTTAAATATCCATTTAGTCCAGGGGGTGTGTCCGCCCCAAGTCTTGCTTGCCATTTGAGTTCCTTTACTTCCAGTAATAGATTACAGTCACCAAAAATAATGAAAACTTTTTCAATCACAATGAATTTAAAAATGGAGCACTGAGTGCTGACTTTAATGTGCTTGGCTAGAGCATTTTTACAGTCACCTTTTCTAGTAGCTTGAAAATGTTCTTTGATCCTGTCACCGAGTCTAGTGCTTTTCCCCACATAAAAGGTGTCGCAAGAAGACCACACTCCTAAGTAGACAATGTTAGTGGAATTACAATCAAACTTTTCTACAAAATGAAAAGTTAAATTAAGCAGTCTCAGTAGAAATGTATATATATATATATATATATATATATATATTTTATTATTTTTGTATATGTATGTAATGTATACGTGCGTGTGTATAGTGTGAAAGAGTTCACAATGCAAAACTAAAGTGACACAGAGCTATTCAGAAAGAAAGAAAGTCATCTGGATATGGAAAATTTTACAACACAAAAAAATAAGAAAAAGGGGGGGATAGAAAAGAGGAGTAGTAATAGAGAAGTTAAAGAAATAGAAATTGAAGTTATGGATTATCTGCAAATTGAAGGATTTATTGTTGAAAATCCAAATCTGGTAACATCACAGTAACAGACAACCACGAGGTTTTCTATAATTATGCAAAGAATCTCCACGGCAATACCCAGATTTGCTCTGAGCTACTGCACATTGGTACCTCCTGTACTGAGCCAACAGATATTGCCAATATACTGGCCGACAGATTCAGTGCCAACTGTATCCCCCCCAAGGGACCAGTCACAGTATATTGCCAGGCACCCAGTATTACTGCTGCACAGGTTAAAACAGCACTGTCCAAGGCCAAGAATACAGCTTCTATGTGACCTGACAATATCCCTGGCTGTGTTCTACATGAACTACAGAGTGAACTTGCACCTCATCTCAGGTTTTGTCCCTACCAAATGGCACACTGCTACAGTCATCCCTCTCCACAAAGGAGGAGTGACTACAGTCCTTGGGAACTAAAGCCCCATTAGCCTGATGAGTCTGATATGGAAAGCTATGGAATGTATCATCATGGACCTAATAAACAAGGATATAGGGAATCTCCAAGCCCTGGATCCCACACACTTTGGTTTTGTGAAGGGTAGATCATGCCTGCTCAACTTGGTCAACTTCTTTAAGCCAGTCACCAGAGCTGTGAATGAAGGCAAGGTGGTTCATACAGCCTACCTTGATCTGGCCAAGGCCTTTGATACCATTCCCCACTCAGGAGTCATAGAAAAACTCACTAAGCTAGGCATTAACCCCTATATCACTAGGTGGGTTGCAAACTGGCACACAGGTAGAACTCAGTGTGAAGTATATAGCCACTGAAGGTGTCACCAATCTAAGCGGATCCACCGCAAATACAACGAAAGACCAGCTCACAAGTGTTCAGCTCTCCAAAAAATCCAGGCCCATAAACGTTCCAAAAGACTTTATTAAACAAGAAACTCAAAGTAAATGAAATAAAATAGTAGGTTTCTGCCGAAAACGAACTTCATCAGAACACATCTGAATACATACTGAGACTTTAAATATAAATGCCTAAGGAACTGATTGGACCTGTTAACCAATGAAATTGAACAACTATGCACTACTATAAATAAATTGAATAAATTAAATTGAATTAAATTAAGCTAAATTAAACAGTGAGTTACACCACAAACATTTACCCCTATCGTTGCCCATGTGCATGAAATTGCATAAATACCATGTTTATACTATATTGTATGATAAATGTAAATAATTATGCAAACAAAAATGAATAATAAATGTAAATATGAGAGTAAAATGGAATAAAATTGACATTAAACTAAAACAAAATGCCTATAAAAACTCCGTATAAATTTATAATCACATAGTATGGTACATTAAAACATATTATAAAAATATATACATTACATATAAATTCCCATTGTGTAAACTTGCCAATCATAAACCTGTTATTGAATACAACCATATATATAATCAAATAGGTAAATATGTTTCTGCAAGTAAAATTACACATGTAACACCTATATAATTGTATAATAATTTATGAATTTATATTATGTTTGTCAACTGTATAAATGTAAATATATAAACGTATAAAAAAATAAAAATATGCATATATAAATGGTGATATAATAAATAACAATAATATGTAAATATAAGATGATTAAAATATATAAAATGACTATATATATAGTAATGGGGAGGTAGGTGTATGTATGTTATATATACACAAAGGTAATATTAAGAATATATTGATAAATGTAATAAAATTGATAATTGATAATAAATAAAAAATAAAAAATAATAAAAAATAAAATAAAATAAAATTAATAGTAATTCCAATGTAGTAGATAATAGTTATGAATGACTAATTTGATTAATTGTAAGGTCTGTTAGTGTCCACTGTATATTATAAAAAATCAATCAATAATATTAGAAGTTTTTATTTCATTTACTTTGAGTTTCTTGTTTAATAAAGTCTTTTGGAACGTTTATGGGCCTGGATTTTTTGGAGAGCTGAACACTTGTGAGCTGGTCTTTCGTTGTATTTGCGGTGGATCCGCTTAGATTGGTGACACCTTCAGTGGCTATATACTTGGTATATTTATTTCCTGGTTTTGGTGTGTGTCATAGAACTCAGTGTGAAAGCTGACTCCAAGTCAGATTGCTGACCCATCAAGAGTGGGGTCCCACAGCGTTCGGTCCTGGGTACTCTCCTGTTTGGTATCTACTTTTCTGAAGTCCAGGCCAACACGAGGGGACTCTGGCTGACAGAGTTCGCAGACGATTGCAAGTTGGGAGCTAGTATAAACTCTCCGAGTGATGTTGACATCCTACAGAAAGGCCTCACTGAGACAAATGACTGGTGTCAGAACCATGGCCTTAAGCTCAATGCTAAAAAAATGTGCCGTCATCCCCTTTGGAAAAAAGATGGTTCCCATGATTTACCACATTGATGGTAGTCCACTGAACACAGAAGGCGTTTTAAGAGATCTGGGAACACAGGTTAACTGCAACCTCTCTTTTGACCACCACATTGCCAGTGTGGTCAAAATGTCCTGTGTGGCACATTTCATCACTAAGGGGTTTTGCATCCAGGCAGAAAGAGGTCATTGTCTTCCTCTACTATTCCGTCATTAGGCCAATGATTGAGTACAGTGCCCCATTTGGCATGTACATCACTAAACACCTGTAGCAACTGGAGAGCCCACAGAAGTACCTCACAAAGAGGATCATAGGCCTTAAACATTTGTCCTATATGGACAGACTAAAAAAACTCCAACTATTCTCTGTCTTATATCTTATATCGCCCAATCCCTCTGCACCACACGCTCTAGGGACCTCAACCTCATTACCACAATCAAAAGAGCGTACTGGAGGGACAGGTTCATAACCCAGAGACTGCCCATGCTATGGAATAGACTTCCCATACATGTCAGGCAGAGCACCTCACTGGCCGTCATAAAGAGAAATCTTGATGAGTGGATGGGAAATAGAAAATTCAAGCCTGGGATCACTGCAGTGGCTTTACTCGACAGAGGCACTAGGAACTAAGGTCGGGTGGCATGATGCCAGGGTAATCCTGTGGGCTAGGCTTATAAAGGCTCCTGGGCAATTAGCCTAGTACACACCTATGAACCTATGAACTTATGATAGGAGAATGAGTTCCCAAATTAGAGAGAAACCGATGGAATGGGAAGCATCTGGTCAGTTGCCATATGAAGATACTTTGGAGCCATCAGTAGGAAACCAGTATAAAAGTTCAGTTGGAGTTGCACAGCAAGGCAAGGAGTAGGAAATGGTGGCAACTCTTGTGTAGTCAGTGTTGTGGCGGGATAGCCCGGTGAGTTCCCATATGAATGAGCAGCGGATGACACAGGATTAAACTGAAGAGAATGTCACAGGAAGATGTTCTGAAACTTTCGGTAGAATGGCCCGCATTAAGTGGAGAACAAAGAATCTGCCCTTAGTTTAAAGGAGAACAATGTAAGAGAAGAGTTGCTTGATTTAATAGAGATGGATAGTCATATTAAGATTAATGAAAGAAATAGATTACAGAAAGTCAGTAAGGCCCCAAAATGTTACACGTTTGATAAAACAAACATAGTAATCAAGATTCTTCACAGAAATTCATGTGATAACAGACGTGAATACCATATATTACTGTGCATCTAAATTAATAACAGATCAAGTCTTACTACAAAAACATAGCACAGTAAGGAAAAGGAAGGGAGGAAGTTAAATGCCATCATGGAAGTATTGAACAGAGAAAACTATAAAGCAATTTAGACAAGAAGTGTCACTGTGAGAAGAGTGCAGAAGACAGATGTGATAAAAGCATTACTCAGTATTAGAATAGACCAGGATCTATCTTACAGTATTGCAAATAATAAACTAAAGATATCAGCACAGGCAGAAAAACCTAGAACATGTGCCAGTAAATATAAAGGAAAAGTACAAAATAAGCAAATCATTTATGACCCACAAAGTAGAATTGGGAAACAAAGCAAAAGGAATAGAAATGCCACCAAAAAAAGAAAAATTACACATGTTGTGGAGAAATATCTATGAAGACCCTGTGGAACATAAAGATGCTGAATGGATAGAAGAAGAAACTGTAAGAAGTTTAAATGTGCATGACATGAAATGGGATTAAGTAACAGCCAGAGAAATTGAAACGAATTTAAGAAAACCTCTTAAATGGAAAACTGCTGGCCCAGATGCAGTGCTACCTAACTTCTGGCTAAAAGTATTAATATCTTTACATGAAGATTTAGCCCTGAGTAAGAACTGTTTATATTTATATCACAAACAGACACCAGCCTGGTTAACAACAGAAAAAATATATATGTCTCCTCAAGAGTGAACCTACAAGCTATCCCAAAAACTATAGACCAATAACTTGCCTTCCAACGTTGTATGAACTGAATACTGGAACTGATGTTGATATAGTTTATATCATTTAGAAGAAAACTCAATTATGGTAATAGAACAAAAGGGTAATAAAAGGAAGTCATATGGAACAAAGGATTGTTTGTTAAATAGTCATAACAAAGAATTGTAAAAAGGGGGAGAATCTAAGTATGGCATGGATAGACTATAAAAAAGTGTTTGACAGCATCCCACATTCATGGATAAATGGAGTGCCTACAGATGTATAAGATACACACTACATTGATCGATTATATTACAGTGACCATGGAGGAGTGGCAGACCACTCTACAGCTAAGCCATGATAAAGGATAAATCATTAACCTATGGATAAAAATTCAAAGGGGGATATTCCAGGATGACTCTTCTGTCACTACTGCTCTCTTGTCTTGCCCTTAACCCATTAATCTGTTTACTTAACAAATTAGGTTATAGTTACAATTTGTCTCCCAGAAATCAAAGTGTAAGGACTTATCTTCTTTTGTGGATGATTTAAAACTGTATCGTTCTTCAGATGAGGAACTAAAAACACAACTGCAAATGGTCAAAACTGTCTCAAATGATAACAAAAATTAAATTTGGTCTTCATAAATGTGCAAAAGCAGCCTTTAAAACAGGAAAGCTGCAACCCCAATAAAACATATCAGTCTGTGCCAGGAATGTGATCTAAAGGAAGTTGGGCAGAAGGGAGATTATAAATATCTGGAAATTTATGAGGGATCGACAGTAAAACATGAACAAATGTGAACAGAACTTAGTAAGGAATATTTTAAAAGACTAAAATTAATACTGAAAACAGCCCTGCCATCTAGGAACAGTCTCCAAGTTATAAACCAATTTGTTCTTCCTGTTCTAACTTACAATTTTGGGGTGATTGACTGACCCCAAAAGGTATTGAATCAGTTGGACAGTAAAGCAAGAAAAATCTTCATGCTTCTCAAATAATTTATAAAAATCAGTGTATACCAAGATCATGTATTCCCCATTCTGCAGGAATTATGGGCCACCTCAAAACTGATTACATGTCCAAATCTGCAGTCATAGGACTGCATACATACCTGTTGTCATCACAAGATTCAAGTATAGTGAAAGTTTTAAAACATGAGGAGAATAACTCTAACATGACTTTCCTGCTTAGTTTAGCAGAAGCATATCGATGTCAAGCAGGAAGTGGGGGGCGGGGGGGGGACAGAAGTAGACAAAAAAAAAATCAGGCAGCAACCGAATATGCCAAAAAAAAAAAAAACAAACAAAAGAAAGAATGCAAGGTGAATGATCAGATGAGAAGGAAAGAAATGTGAAAATTCATAAATGTAGTTGCAAATACAGAAAACTCTTGGAACAAACCTCATGTCGATCAGGATCTGATGCAGGAATGGTTTAGGAGATGTTAATTTAAAACAAAAGACAAAAGGTTAATATTGATGGCCCAGAATAGTAGACTAGGTACATGTTGGTTTACAAAGTCTAGTAAACATGTTAGCAAAACAGACAAGTACAGGTTTTGTAAAATGGCAGAGGGCCTGTATACCGAAAGGCATATTAATGTGACAAGACTGCATTGGGGAATTATGCAACTATTACAGTATTGAAGTAGCTGAGAAGCATTCGAAACAAGTCACAAAGCACTATAGAAAATTATTGTTTGTCATTACCCATTCCCAACAGTTCAAAAAGTTGATGCAAAAAAAACCCCCAGTTATAGTAGTCCATGAAAAGAAAACAAAAGTGGCATTGATAATTGAAATCACTACACCCAGCGATTACAATGTTATACATGCAGAGAGACACAAAGTCATAAAATACCAGGAAAGTCCCCAAGAATAGATATTATTCCTGTGGAAGTTTTGAAGTTAGGAGGGGGAAAAAACTGATAAAGATATGGACAGTTTTGTTTAACATTATTTTAAGAGGAGGAGAAGTACCAGCATCCTGGAAGAAGGCAGTGGTAACATTAATACCTAAACAGGGGTGAAGATCCACTGGATCCAGCTTCGTACAGGCACATTTCAATACGAAACCATGCTTATATAGTGAAGTGCATTTCCTCTTCCAGGCCAACCCTTGAGAGACTGAGAGACTCAGGATTGTACAAAGGGGACGAGGACTTTTCTTTTTTCACTCCCTTTCTCCCTTTTCATTGATCGTTGAATCATTCCCCGTTTGAGAGAGAATTGAATTCATTTGCTCATTGCTCCCTCGACAAATTTGGTTTCACGTCTTTCATCTCCTTCTGGTGCCCTTCCTGGCATCTGGACCCAGTTCGGATCTTTTGATCCTTTTGTCGGTTCCAATCGCAGGCATTCATTCTCTCCTCAACCTCTCTGGCAGTTTATCCCACTTCCTCCACTTCCTTCCTAGCCAGGCTACCAATGATTCAGTCAGAGACATTTTAATTGCAGTATCTTCTTAAAGTCACTAATTCATGTCTATAATGGCTAAAATAATGGCAAAAGTGATACTAAAATTGATAGATACGGATCAGTGTGGTTTTGTGGAGGGGAGTCAAACATTTGACAATATTAACATAACCATGATGATCCAGAGGGAAGCAGAATGTAAGAAAGTACCACTTTTATTGGTGTGTCTTGATGCAGAGAAAGCATTTGACAGAGTAGACTTGGGACTTCACGAGCAGGGCAATGGAAGCATTTGCTTTCCCTGATATAATTATAAGGTTGATTAGAAGAAAATATGAGGGATCGAGGCACAAATTAAAGTGGGTGGTGTCCTCTTTGATAATTTCTGCTGGAGTAGAGGAAACAGGCAGGGTTGTCATCTTCCCCTTTGTTGTTTGCATTATATTTAGAACCATTGGCAAAGAAAATAAGGGACTCAGAAATTCAAGGATATACTTGGTATGGTAGTCAGGAAAAGCTGGCTCTATTTGCAGAAGGTATTATTTTATACATGACAAAACCAGAAAGGGATATTACAGTGTTGTGGAACATTTAAGATATTCTCGGGATGCAGAATTAATGAAGCTAAAACAAAGGCAATAGCGGTAAATTATGTACCCACACATGAATTGGTCCAACAATATCCATATTTATGGGGCCATGATAAAATTAAGTATTTAGGAGTATGGATCAGAAATGACTCTGCGGTGGCAGCTAAGGATATGTGGGAAGAGACTAAACAGAAGACGATACAAAAATTGAGAAACTGGAAGTTTTGTTATATGGATATGGATACTAAGATACAAGCCATTAAAATGTTTTTAGTCCCTTTAGTCTTATACACAGGGCAAGCATACTTTTATCAACTGGAGGAGAAGTTGTGGACAGCAATTAAAAAAGAGTTGAAGGATTTTATCTGGGAAGGGAAGAAAGCAAGGATCAAGTGGGATAAGCTGATTCTTCCAGTAGAACAAGGTGAACCTAGGATTACCTAATTTGAGGGGGTATTTTACAGCAACATAGGTAATGCTCTTATACATAGCACAAGCAGAAAACTGTAATTGAAAGTGGAAAGGAATGATGCTGACACAAGGAGGAAGCTCCGTAAATAAGGAGAGATTGGGATTTTGGATGCAGACTCTTAAGGAGAACTACCAAATCATAGATTATTATATTCATAAAATAGCAGGAGGTATTCTAAGAACCAAACCAGCACGAGAATGGAGAAAAGAGATTTTGCCGATAGGGATGACTGTGGTCAGGGATACAGATAATAGGCAAGAGGGGGCTGGAATTTATTGGAGAAAACTGGCAAAAGAACCAAGGTATTGGGAGCAAAGAACTAGAAAGGGAAAGGTAATAGAATGGGAAGAGGCCAAGAATTGGCCAAGAATTTATTTAGACTGCAGGTTAGAGGTTGCCTTCCCTATCAAGGACTGATATCAGAGTATATGAGAAGAGAGAGAAATAGGGGACTCCTTATTGAAGGACCAGCACTGGTACAGTGTTTAATAGAATCTAGAACAGAATCTGCCATTAAAAAAGGAATAATTAGTAAAGCATATAAAATATTGCATGATAATTATAAGATTCAGTCAGAGGAGTTTAGAAAGGATTGGGATGAGAGACTGGATGAGCAATTCACAAAGGAACAATGGGAAGATATATGTATAGCTCCCAAATATGCAACAAAGTCTAGAATATTTAGGATCTTTGCCTGGAAGTGTTTACATAGGTATTTTTATACCCCAAGTAGACTGCATAGAATTTTTCTTCAGGTGGATAGTGAATGTTGGAGGTGTGATGGGCAAGAAAGAGGTGACTGGGAATATATTTTTTGGGAGTCTAATGAGCTGGCAGACTTCAGAGATTCCCTGCAGACCGCTCTGTCAGAGATGCTGGGTGAGAGGATTAGACTGACTAGGGAGATGATTTTTTTGAGTTATGCTCAGCCTTGCTGAGTTTAATTATGTTGGCTGCCAAAAAAGCAATTCCTAGAAAATAGAAATCAGTTTAAACCAACTTTACTAGAAGTAGTTAATATAGTAGCAGACATATAACAGCTGGAATTGGGATAGTTAGAAAAGGGAAGGAGAAAACTACATAGGAAAAATGGGAATTGTGGGAACAATATATGCAGAGCAGGAATGAGGTTTGAGGCAGGATTTGAATGAGCCATATAATGTTTAACTGACAATGACTGGATGGTTTATAAATGATGCATAATGTTTGCAACCACAGTTGTTTCAATGATGTCTGTGATGTAAACTGTTTGCAACTAAAGTGGTATAGTTTTGTATGGTTTTCATTTATGTAAATGTAAGATTGCCTTTGTCATATGTGAAAATTT
This sequence comes from Protopterus annectens, assembly GCF_019279795.1. NCBI lineage: Eukaryota > Metazoa > Chordata > Ceratodontiformes > Protopteridae > Protopterus > Protopterus annectens. The sequence continues at coordinate 379,689,089 of NC_056742.1, forward strand.
AATGAAGATGTTTAGGAAAAAAAGTCATAAAATACCAGGATTTCCAGACAGAAACAAAGACAGTATGGAAGAAGGATACCTAGACAATTCTGGTTATAGCAGAAGCAATGGGTCTCAAAAAAAAAAAAAAAAAAGAATTTACAGTTGTCTTCAGATATGCTATCAATACTTGTAACTCCGTATGAATTGCAGCAGGAGACATTTCTGAGCACAATGCAGTTGCTACAAAGAGCACTTTTGGCTAACATCAAAGGCTGAATCAACACTAATTTCATGAACTTTAATCATACTTTACTTGGGAATGGGGTCCATTTCTGTCTTGATATTAGAAACCCAAAAGACTTGGAGAAATTAAACCGAACATAATGCCTTCATGCCAGAGGTAAATAGGATAGAGAATTTAGACCAACACAACCCAAAGCCTTTAAGTATGCATCAATATGGGTGTGCTATATTCATCCTACATAATGCAAGTTTGCAGCTGCGATAATGATAAAAACTCACTGCTGGAAAAATTGCACTGTATGCAGTCATGTGACCCAAGGGGAAGCATTAGGCCAGTAATATTCCCAGTGCTGCGTTCATTCAAATGTGAATTAAAGCATCCAATAACTGTGACATGGACACTGAGTGCATCCTGTTCAATGGCACTAGAGTAAAGAGCTAAGTCATTTTGTCAGATAACTGGGCAGGAAATGAGGAGATAGTACAGACAGAAATGGGGAAGAGCAAGCAGAGTAATGCACAGGAAAAAAACAGGAGGTGAAGATAGATATGGGGGGAATGGTGTGTATGTATGTGTGTGTGTGTGTGTGTGTGTGTGTGTGTGTGTGTGTGTGTGTGTGTGTGTGTATATATATATATATATATATATATATGTATAGATTCACTTTAGAAGCTCGAAATACTGAAATATCGAAATTCAGTATTTCGAGCCCATAAAGTGGAATCCTGAGAACAGCGAAACATAGAAGAGTGAAATTCAAAACCTCAAATACCGGCGATTTTGAATTTCGAGCTTCTGAGGTTTCACTGTGGTTATGGATTCAGGTAAGTGTGTGTGTTAAGGGTTCTGGGTAGGGGCTGTAGTGTGTGACAGTGTGTTTTGTTGCTGTGACATGTGTGTGTGAGGAGAATGTAGCTTGTTTGGTGGTGTTTTGTGTGTGTTTGTGTGTAGTGCGACTTCGGAGTGAGAATATTTAAGTAGTGTGGTGTGGGGGTGCAGGGGGGCTTGCCTGGTTTTATGTAGTAGAGAGCTTGTGTTTGTGTGTGGGGAAGATTGTGTGTGTGTATGCAGTAGAAGCACAAAATTAAAAATCTCCGGTGTGCTAGATTTTTAATTTCGCAGTTCTGAGTTTTCGTGATTTCAAAAATTCGACTTTATAGCTTTGAAATACTGAATTTCGATATTTCAGTATTTCAAGGATATAAAGTGAATCTATATATATATATATATATATATATATATATATATATATATATATATATATCTATGGATTCACTTTGAATCTTCGAATGTTCAGAACATCGACGTTCTGATCATCGAAGGTTCAAAATGAACCACAGAAACGCCAAAAAACTTCCAAAAACTATGTTATGCAGGGGGGGCTTTGCTCCCCTGCACCCTCACACCCCTCTACTTTAATATCCTAACTCCAAGATCGCACTACAGTGGAGTAAGGGAAATCTCCCATTTACCGCTATATGCGGTAGTGCTAAACAGGAGATTTCCTGTACCCTACCTGAAATGCCAGCATTCAGATGGCACACACACACACACACACACACACACACACACACACACACACACACACACAACATGCAGGGCACCTTGCTGCCCTGCATACACACCCAAAATTCTACAATTTCACTTACCTGGCACTTCCACTTTAAACCTTCGATGTTCTGGTCTCGATGATCAGAACGTTGATGTTCTGAACATTCGATGATTCAAAGTGGAACCATATATATATATATATATATATATATATAGGGAGGTATGGGTGCAATTTTTACTTTGTATAAAAACGGGTAGAGGAGTAAGGTAGCAATAGGAAAATTATAGGACAAATGAGGGTAAAGGGAAGAAACCAGAGGCAGACAAAAACTAGGATTGGTAGTGCCATGTAAGGGGGGCAGTAGTAGAGACAAAAGAACTGGAAAAAGTATGGATAACTGACAATGGGAGATTTGGACTACAAACAGGAGGAAGTTGTGATACACAAGGTTGGGGGCACAATGATGGGGGATATAGGGAGAGGTAAGAATGGCCTGCCTGACTGACCTGAGGGAAACCCACCCTGATGTCAGCCACCTCCTTGGTGCGTCTGTCACGTTATCGAAAGTTTACTTAATCGAATCAATAAAGGTCGAACTTTATTGATCGATTAAGTAAAACATTGAATAACGTAAAAAAAAAAAACTAAATGGCGTAGGCGGGGGGCACCCCCCACACCCCCCCTATTTAAATATACCAACTCCGAGACCACACTACATTGAGGTAAATAGAAATCTCCCCTTTCCGTGTACTTGCATGATGTTCTTCACTTTCGATATTGTCGTGCCGACAATTTCAGACTCGATATTATCAGCTTACGACAACGTGAAGTAGACCCTCCTTGGCTGACATCATGGAAGGGTGTCACCTCTGATTGCCCAGTGGATGTGGCCAGCTGGTTGAATGATACAGTTGGCTGCACTAACAGACGCTCCACAGTGTCATTTTGGACATCCAGCTTCCCCCACTTTACTCATGAATGTTAACTTTTCCCTAATCTGTACATAAACTTGCTCCATGACATATGACATTCAGACACCGATGCTGACAACCTCAAATGTGCACAACACTAAATCAATCCCCTTACTTAGACTTAACTCTATCTTGCTATCATTTCTACGAGCAGACACAAGCAGTGGCATCCCCTCTTACGTCTACCACTTGAACGTTTCCTAAGTAAAAGCAACATGTGCAACATTGTTTGTTTTTTTTTTTTTTTTTTTTTTACTCCCACATTTGACCATCTGTGACCACAAATATAGGCAGATGCTCTGCATTTGAGCAAAGGCATGAAACCACATGGGCACGTATGTACATGCATGCGCACACTTGTGTGTCTGTGTATCTATGCAAGTTTGTGTAATAGCATAAAATATATCTTTTTAAAGAATTCTTTATATTGTTTTTTTTTTTTTTTTTTTACTCGTACACTCTTCTATCATTTTTTGAGTAATATTCGTAGCTATGACTGAATGTTGTCCATTTTGTTTTGGTCCACCCTTTGGATCAACAAATAAATACAAAAAAAAAAATCACAACTAAAGACTCTACTACTCTCTCTCTACTGAAAATGAAATGAATCCAAAAGACAGCTTGGGTTCTGTGTTTTTGTTTGCTTCATTCTGGTAGCTCTGTATGATGCACTGTGCAATTGAAAAGAATTCCTTGGAAATCAAAATCATGTCAGAATAGATGTTTACACCCCATCATTAAAGACTGAGACATTTAAAATTCATTTCATTGTGCATTACATTGAAGCTCAATGAATTGTATATATGTGTTCTCCAGCACTTGCTAGAGTTTTCTTTAAATCGCTGTTGCTATAGGTGCTTACTGCACTTGGAATTGCTTTTTATTCATGAACATGCCTTTGTTTGAAATGGATGAGGATAATTGTTTTTTCAGGATTGTGAAATGTGCTACACTTTGGGAATAGTAGAAAGAATTGGTTTAGCACCACAGGTAGTAGCTATTCTGAGAAATAGCAGCAGCATCTTGTTGTGAAAAAGCAGGCATCTGTTGAGAATTTATCTAAAAAAAATACTCCTGTCACATCCCTAGACCGAAACTGTGATCTTTGTGTTACACAGCTACATCATATTTTTAACCTAGATTCAGAATGGGGGAACTTACAGGCATATTTTACTACATTTAAACTCCTTCAGTGGTTGTTAGAATGGATAAGGTTAAAGCATGATTTTTGTTACTACACTGTTTCACTAATGCAGGATGGTTAACACACAGCTTAACATAGGAACTGAGTTCAGGTGGCTTGGGTTATGATTTAATTGTCTGTAATAGTAAGGCTGTTCTGATATTTAACATTTTTTACATTTCAACATCTCTGATTTGCAAATGTATTCTTACTGACCAGCCATTGATTGACTTTGATGGCCTTTGTACTTCCCAAACACTGGTAAATCACATACAGCTGTACTTTGTTTGTCTCTTCATTTCAGAAGAGCTTTCCACAGAAACTTGAGCTAAAAGTTAACATAAAGGATGTAATAAAAAAAGAAGTTTGAATGTTAAAATATATGCAAGTGGAAAAGTTCCACTTGCATCACCCGTGTAGTGGAAGTTTTCATTTTTGAGGGTCAAACAACATCTAGAAACGTGGCCTTGTCCTTTTTGTTGTTGTACAACTTCATGGTTGGAATATTGAAGTAATGGGTATTAGGCACGTACATACCTTTCAACTATCCAGATTTTCGCAGCATGTTTAGGCTTTTGCCACATATTCCTCATCTGTTCCTCATAAAAGTTGTGATTTTCTGGCAAATCATTGGGGATTAAAGTCACTAGGTGTCAGACTTTTTAGTTTCAGACTTAATACCTTTCAGAAAATGCATGCTAACACACTTCCTGTTTTTCTGTCCACTTTTCAAGTCTGCTAGAGCAAAATTTAAATCCATCCCTGATTCTGGGCCTTTGTTCGCCCATTATTTTTGGCCTTGTCCATATTTCTTGCTGTGAGTTTGATAGGTATAGGCATGTACACTTCCTTACACAGACACACACACACACACACACACACACACACACACACACACACACACACACACACACGTTTAGCCTACAATATTTTTGAATGTTTTGATGCTATGGTGTTGGGTGCAGGCAGTGGAATATATGCCTGTAGTAATTGTCACAGCAGAAGACTGTCCTTTGTAGATCAGCTCAAGCAAGCTTTTCTGGATTTTTCTGGTAGGCTGAAGTGTTGCCTGGTCGAACTTCCCAGGAAATGGTTGAGAACCTTCAAAAGAAGAAACTTAACTTTTATTTATACATAACCATGGAACTAAACACAAAAGCCTGCCTATTGAAAGTTTTGAAAGGTAGAATTTTCCTATGTGATAAATCAGACTGTAGAGATTTTGTGCTGTATAATAGAAAAGATGAGACATAATTCATGGCCAGTTTGGTTGTAACCTACTGAAAATGGTAAAACCAGTTTTATCCTTACTCTCTCTCTCTTCTTTCCTCCCAACCCCTTCTTCCTCTAAACATTGCTTCTCTCCTCCCATCATAATTTCCCCAGCTCCCCTTTCTGTTTTCTGTCTTACCAATTTCCACATTTCTGCAAAATGTGACTAAGAATAGTGCTCTAAAGATATCATTCCTGTGCTTCACATTTTAAATCTACTGTAAATGCTTTTTATTGTCACATTTTTATTGTCACAGTATTTTTTTATTACAGTGCTGTTTTTGTAAATACTGCTTCAACCTCATGAATACTGATAGTACTGTAGTCTACAACCCAAGGCCGAACATAAAATGGTTTGGAGAGATTAATATTTTACCCTGATTAACAATCAAATAAGTAAGTAAAAGTTTGTCTATAGAAACTGGTTTAAGATATCAGAAGAAGAAGAAGGAAAAAAAAACTTAAGATTAGGATTCCATTAAGGAATGTAATTGCAGGCTTAGTTTAGGTATGATTTACCCAGTATTTTAAGAAGCAAGTATGAAAGACTGAATCCTTGATTGGTAACCAGTACTGAGAAAAATTTGACTTTGGGCAGTATTACCCCAATATCCTCCACTGTCTTTAATTGATGATCCTATGTCTTTATGGATTTAAGTTCTTAGTATCAGTTTATATCCTAATTTTTGTTGAGTTTTTACCATGGTGTTTACTGTTCTATTTCCCTTGCAGTGACCTCCTTTTACTCAGTTTTTAGTTCTCTTCTGTTTTGCACCTCATGGTCACTGAAGTTCCTGGGAAGGGCATGTATCACAGGTGCCATTTTTATATCTGCTTTGACACTGTGTTCCTCTGACAGCTATCCCAGCCCCTCATGCACAAATCATCTCAGAAATATCTTTTCCTGTATCATGTCCCTTCCAGATTACTCCTATATTTAGTTTCAGCAGTGAAAATTGCTCTCCCTTCCACTGTATGATTATGACTCTTCACATAACCATGCAAAGCTACTCACATTAAACACTGCACAAAGCATTGGCTTGCTGCAGGAACAATGTTTGGAACAGCAACTTAAGTTTTATATTTGTACATGTAGTTAAGCTCTGCTTGTCCCATAAGTGACAGTTTGTGTCATGAGTAAATGAGTAATTTGTTCCTTGGGTGGCTAGTTGCGTCTTGCACTCTGAAACTGTTGAATGAGGTCTCTTTCAGGATATTGCATTCATGTCCTGTATCAAGTATGAATTCTGTGTTTATACAATTTATAAACAATTTTTTATTCCAGCAATTTCATTTTTTACAGCACTCCTGCACTCGCAACAATTTAGTGGCTGCAGTATTCTCTTCCTAGATCTCAGTAGTGTTGCGTGTCAGTTTGATGTAAATCATATTGATCACTACTGCAGTAGGCTTAGCTGTACGAGTTATATCCTGCCAAGAATATAACAGTTGGCCAGCTTCCAAACCTCCAGGGCACCTTCCATGCTCCCAAGATGACTAAAAGCCAAGTTTGGGCATAAAGCTCTTCAGACCTTTACTGATGCCGAACAGACCTTTAGTGCCTCCGAAGAGTATGCTCCTCCAACCGTTCCAAGGATTAGCAGCGTGTTTTCTTTTGCTAGCAGATAATTTCCCTTTGGGGGAAAATTTCCATTTTCTTAATTTTATTGATGTTTTATTATTTTTCTCTTCAGGAAATATATTTTAAAGCTAGGAGTGTTGTGTTTTACTGGACTTTCTCTAGGCTGCAACATCGTTTTAAACTGAGTGCTCATTTTTTCTTTCAGTAGTATAAAGTAACTAAAAACATTTTTTCTATGTAGAAATTGTGTTTATTTGACTTTTGTGGGGCTTTTCATTGTTTTTCTGTCAAAAAAGTAATTTTTGTGGACTGGTAGTGTTTGCAAACAGTTACTGCTCCTCTTTCTTGAAAAAGAGGCACCATTTTCAGCAGTGGCAATGGAACAGACTACCGGTCCCAAGATCTCTCATCCTCTCATCCACAAAAAGAAAAAAATGAAACAAACAGCCTTTGCTGCCACAGCAGGCTAGCAGTTTGCATGAGCCACAGTTGGGTGACTGTGTTGTGGCCATTTGTTGTATCTCATACAACTCATTTTTTACCCCAGATCCCTCTGGTGAGGCACATGCAGCCATAACGGACTGGGGATTAGCCACATCTTCTGCAGCTGTTGGGGTCCCCTCAGTGGGCAAAAGAGAGACATTTTTGTTAATCTTGAGAGAGGGAACAGGGAAGGTTTCCTTGATGTATCAGAATGCTGGGCCCATCTTAAGAAAAATGCTGCTACTATAACACACATGGCCCCAATTTTGCTGTCAAAAAGAAAACAAAAATCAGGCATGTATCTACTCCTCCTCAGTTTTCTTTACTTGGTCTGGCTCGGGTTTAATTCAGCCTGTTGATCCTTCTTGTGAAGTTGTTTTTGGTAAAAGAAAGAGATTCCTCTTTTCCTGAAGAGATTTAAGATCCTGAATTGGAACAGGAAGCTGCAGGGATGGATACAGTTTTTTTTCTCAGATTTTTGATTCAGACTCTGAGGAAAGCTCAGTTTCTGATTCTTCCTGTGGGGGGGTTTCTCTTTCACTGAGACTGTTGCTAGAATGTGCCAGTGTTTTTAATGGGAGAACAATGAGTTTCTTCAGTCCCTCAGAAAATACTATGAGTTGTTACAGAAAGACATTCCAGAACCTACACCCATTACTCCTGTTCTATCTGCTTTGTGGGATGTCTGTTTGTTACCGCCTACAGTTTTCCTAATAGTGCACCAGCTACTGCTGAAAAGACAGGATATATAAATTCTTCAGTCTTGTCCATTTTTATACACTATTCCCATACCTGACTTAGCAGCTGTAGCTTTAGTTGATCCCTCTGTTGCTAAGCACTTAGTTAATTCCATTCCTGCTCTTTCTGAGAAGGATAGTAAAATTATTGATAGGTATGGGGAAAAAAGTGTATACTTCTGCAAATTTGATTTTCAGAATTTTTAATTCTCAGGCGTAGATGTTAGTTTGTTCTGACAAACTGTGAAAGTATGAATGTTTTATCTGCAGTTTCTCCTTTTGAGGAAATATCTGTGTTAAATAGTTTCTTCTATTGAACAGGTCACCACTCATTGTTTACAGTTTGCATTAGACTCTGTTGATACTTTTTCCAGGGCTATGGTCACTGGTATATTTTAAGGAAGTTTTTGCATGGCTGCATTCTCAGAAACTCTCAGTTGATGTTAAAAATTAGATTTTAAATTCTCCCTTGGAAAGAGATTTAGTGTTTGGCCACACTGCTGCAGCGGTATTCAAAAAGTGTGATGAGATGGGCAAGCTTATCCAGGGAAAGTCCAAGATTTTTCCACCCTCTATATCCAGTTTTTCCAAGGGATTTTCTATCTCCTTATCCTGTTTTTTACAAAATGCAGAATAAACAGTCTCAGTAAAATACGGGTCAACAGACATTTAAGAAGAAATGGCAAGGGTGTTCCTAAAAGAAGTCTGAAACTTCCCAAAACCAAGGACTGTCCAACAAGGCTGAATGACTGTTCAAGAGACCTTGTAAACCCTCACATCATGGCCATTTTTTTCTTCCAGAAATTGTGCACTCCATTTTTCTCTTTGGCAATAGATTGTTTCAGACAAATAAGTTCTGAAAATCATTCATTAGGGTTACAGACGGCAGTGGGTGGAAATTCTTCCTTTCCAGGGGGTCATTCCTCACCCTCCAAATCAGACTTTGTTTCCATTGGTTCTTCTTTACATGTTGTTCCAAGGAGTGATGGAACCAGATGTTCTTCATGTTTCACTGTTGCAGTCATGACACTTGGGTTATCTGCCTGCAGGTAGCCTTCAGTCGACCCAAATACCAGAGTCTTGGGATTTCTGTGTCGAATGCTGTCGCCTCTTCCATGACGTCAGGTCATCAGGGGTATAAAACATGCAGCCGACGTCATTACATCAGCTTTTCTTGCCGCGCAGGAGCCCGAAGCAGACGTAGTTCTCAAGTGCTGGTCTGAAATTTTTGATGTTCTTCATCTCACATTGCTGCAGTCCTTACACTTGGGTAGTCCGCTGTCCTCGGTCGGCCCGAATATCAAAGTATTAGGCCGACGTCGGTCAAGGCGCTTAAGACTGACATCAGAATGTCAGGGTACAAATGCGCATGACCGACGTCATATCCTCCGTCTTTTTTGCCGCATGGTCCGATGCAGAAGCAGCGTTGCAAGTGCCGTTCGGCGTTCTGAAATTTTTCGAATTCGGAGTTTCAGACAGAGTCAAAGTTGGCTAAGTACCCCGTTGGGGAATATTTTAGTTTTTTCTTGCCTCACTGGTTTACCGGATGTCAGAAAAAGTGAATAACTGTATTTCTTGTGGGAAGCAGATACCGCATAGAGTTGAGAAGGTGACCTAATGGTTAAGGTGTTTGCCTTGCAAACACAGGGTGCAGGGTTTGAATCTCTCAGGGGATAATTGGCTAGGGTTAAAAAGGCTTACAAGGGCAGTTAGCCTAGTACTAATCTATGAACATTTTAAGAGGCGAGTCAAATTCTAACGACAGATGCCTCAGACAAAGCTTGGGGAGCTCATCTAAATGGAAAGTGGATACAAGACACGTGGCCTGCCAGACTACAACATCTACATATCAACTTGAAGGAGATGTTAGCAGTCCAATTTGCATTAATAGCTTTCAAGGATTTACTTCTTCCAGGGCAGGTGTTGATTCTAACAGACAACACAACTGTCATGTGGTACATCAACAAGCAAGGGGAACACATTCTTATCCTCTGTGCAGACAAGCAATGATTTTGTGGGAGACTGCTCTCAGTTTACAGCTCAATCTTCAGGCAAGGTTTCTGCCGGGAGCACAGAACTCCTTAGCAGATGTGTTGAGCAGACGAATTATGGATCCCCACGAGTGGAAATTGGATCCTCATGTATTTCAGAAATTGACAGTGTCATGGGGAACTCCAGACATAGATCTGTTTGCTTCTCCACTAAACTACCAGCTGCCAAAGTTTTGCACAAAAAGGTTTCATCCCACAGCTTGGAAAGTGGATGCTCTTTCTTTCAATTGGAGCAATCTTCATGTGTATGCCTTTCCACCTCTGCCTCTCCTCCCAAAGGTACTCCTAAAGGTCAGACAGGACAAACCAAAGATGATTCTAATAGCTCCAGATTGGCCTCGACAGCACTGGTACCCATTACTGAGAAGTCTGGTTCGGGAGCCTCCATGGCCTTTGCCTTCGATTCCACACCTGCTGTCTCAAGAGAACAGTCATTTACTCAATGTCAAACTTCACTCTCTTCACCTAACAGCCTGGCATATTCTGTTTTAAACCCTGGAGGGTCTCAGCTTCCGCAGCAAGTTTTGGATGTTATTTTGGAGGCCAGAAGGCCTAGTACAAGGAATGCATACGCAGATAAATGGAAGAGATTTTTATTTTGGAGTGCAGCAAAGGAATTTGATGTTGCTAAGCCTAATTTAAGTGTGGCTCTTCAATATCTTGCTGAGTTACTGGACAAAGGTTTGTCCTTCTCTTCTATTAAGATTCATGCTGCAGCTATTTCTGCTCACTATGACTGTGATCCACCATTGTTTTCTCATCCTTTGTTTAAGCAATTCCTTAGAGGGGCAAAGAATATAAGACCCCCGCGTAGAGCTCCTACTCCTGCTTGGGATCTCAATTTTGTGTTGGAGAAACTCACTCTACAACCTTTTGAGCCTGCAGCTACTGCCGAGTTGAAGTATTTATCATGGAAGACTGCTTTTTTGTTGGCCATTACCTCTGCGAGAAGGGTTTCTGAATTACAGGCCCTTATGGCAGTTGAGCCTTTCTTAATTTTCCATAAGGATAGGGTATATTTACGTACTAATCCTTCCTTTATGCCTAAGGTGGTTTCTAGTGTGGCTTTAAACCAAACTATTCATTTGCCTACTTTTATGCAAACCCCAAAATAAAGGGGAAAAGATTTTGCACACCTTGGATATACACAGGCAGTTGCGATATTATTTGAGCAGAACTAAAGGGTTCAGGCAGTCTCAGCAGTTGTTTGTTTCTTTTGCTTTGGGTTCTCAGGGCAAGCCTGTGTCAAAACAAACTATTTCTAAGTGGATTGGGTTTTGTATTGCTTTCTGTTATTCCCATCATGGTAAGGAGGTTCCAGCTGGGATTAGGCCTCATTCCACTAGAGCTGCTGCCACTTCTACAGCTTTTTTAAGGGGGGTGGCAACTAAAGATATTTTGGAGGCAGCTACTTGGAGTTCAGTGCATACTTTCTCTAAGCATTACCACCTTCCACTTTACTCTAAATCTAGGGCTGGGTTTGCCACTGCTATTTTACAGGGCATTTTGGCAGCTCCTACTACTTTATAGTTTTGCCATCCTCCCTTACCTCTGCTTTGGGATTCTACTCAAGTGTAAGGACTGCAGCAATGTGAGATGAAGAACATAGTACAGTTTTGTACCTACCATAAATGTAGATGTTCGAAGATCCACATTGCTGCAGTCCAATTTACCTCCCTCCTTCCCTCTGTTGTTAGAGGCGGTTGTGTGGTTTGGGTTGTAAATATTGTGCATATTGTATATATTGTTCATATGATTAGTGCAAGGGTGGTTGGTTGTTTTTTGCTGTCTTTTGATTTTGACCTTTCTGTTTAGGGTCTTCTGACATCTGGGGCAAGAAAAGACTGAGGATATGACGTCGGTCATGCGCATTTGTACCCTGACGTTCTGATGTCAGTCTTAAGCGCCTTGACCGACGTCAGCCTAATACTTTGATATTCGGGCTGACCGAGGACAGCGGACTACCCAAGTGTAAGGACTGCAGCAATGTGGATCTTCGAACATCTACATTTATGGTAGGTACAAAACTGTACTTTTTTCAAGTTTCAAACCTGAAGTCTTCTAAAGCTAAGTACCCCATTGGGGATCCTTTTTTCTTGCTCTAACCGATGTCAGAAAAAGTTAACAATTGTCTTGCCTGTGGAAATCAAATAACTCACAGAGATTTTCATTCTTACTGCATCACCTGTTTAGGCCCAGACCACAATGTCCCTCTCTGTCAGTTTTGTGCCTTGCTCAACGCCTGAACTATTCGTCATCGGGCTTTTTTTGTCTCTAAATTCTTTTGCTCTCATTCCCTGTATTCTGAAATGGCTTTGATAAGCCATCCGACTATCAATCTTCCAAAAAAACACAAGGATAAAGACAGACACATATGGCATAGGTCCAAAACTGCTGACAGTGCTTCCGTTAAGCTAGACGCCAGTCTGCCGGTACTCAGTGAGGCACTTTTGCAGTCCCTGTTACCCTCTTCTACAGATTTGCAGGCCTCTACTGAGACCCATTCGGAGTCCGGTATGCCGCGAGGTGCTTCTTCGACTATGGAACCTGTGGATGTCTCTACCTTGGATGGGTCCGGAGCCGCTGTGCAGGCACCAGCTTCTGAGGATGTATTCAGACCTCCTGATGTTCGTATTAAACCGACTACTTCTTTAATGACTAAAACTACCTAATTTCTCAGGCCCAGCACTATGCCTAGTAAACAGATGACCAAAGCGCATTTTCAAGCTCCCATGCCACAGAAACAAATACTTAGAATGGCTGAAGACTTTATTACTTTAATTAGGGGAAGCCAGCCTTACCCCTCTAAAAGACAAAGAATTCATTTTCCTTCTGATTCTACAGACCGTGAGTCCGATGACTCTGACCCCTGTGATTACCAGGACATACCCTTATCTACTTATGAGGATTCAGATGCAGAGGATTCCATTCCCTCTGCCTCCCCCAGAGGACTTTTCTTTTGGTGAAACCTTGCATACCCTAAAAGAGCATTTTTGCTGGGAATGCCAGGACTACCCACAGTCCAAAAAGAGACTCAGGAAATGTTTAGACTTTCCTCAGCGTAGGCCTCTAGCTATACCCCCTGTCCTGGATATTGTAGATGATGTCTTCATGGAATCCAGTCTTACCCCTGATACATTACCACCAGCTCCTAGGAAGCCTGACAGGTACTACAGTGTACCTCACTCTCACAAATTTCTCAATAAAAATCTCACTGCAGATTCAGAGACCATTTCGCAGGGATCTATAGGTATTAAGGCTACTACAGCCAAAAATCCTATCCCTTCGGACAGGGATTCTAGGGCTCTAGACAGATGGGGTAAAATGGTATATACCTCTGCAACTCTTGCCATCGGGGCTTGAAATTGCCAGTTTCACATGTTGATGTACCAGCAGCATATTATGGAACTAATTAAACAAAACATGTTGTTGATTCCTGATTGTGCAGAAAATAAAGACTTACAAGAGTTAATGCATTCTGCAAACCAAGTTGGTAAACATGCTTTGCAGTGTGGTTTTGATGCCTTAGAAGCATCTTGCAGGGTGCTGTCACTGGGTCTGTTCTGAGAAGGCATGCTTGGCTGAAGGAACAAATCTTGCCAGACCATGTCAAAGCAAAATTACTAGATGCGCCATTAAACCAAGAATGTTTGGCTCAAAAGCAGAAGAAGTTCTTAAAAAGATGGAGGAAAAAGCTAAATCTATCCAAACTGTTAAAGATTTCTTACAGGTACAGCCACCTAGATTCAGTAGGCATTGGCCTTCAAAAAACTGGTCCTTTCCAGTCCCTCTCAGACCTTCTCAGCCCAAACCCAGGGGTAACAGACCACAAAGACTTAAGTCTCAAGGTGCACAGATCTAAACAATGGAGTGCTCCCTCCTCAAAAACGGAGTGGTAAGCCACCCCCTTATGGAAAAAGTTCACAATAACTTGTCCTCCAGCCTTCCCAGCTATGCCCAAGTACTTGCACCCCTAGGAGGAAAACTCGCCCTGCATGCAAAAAACTGCAAGTATATTTCCCAGGACCGAGGGGTCTTTAACATTGTATCCCAGGGATACAGATTCTACTTCTACTCACTGACAACCCTAAGTGGATTGCCAAACCTTTCTCCAAACCAGTGGGCAGAGGCCCAAAAGCAAGTACTCTTTTCACAATATCAGGGCTATTCAACCTGTTCCACCAGAGCAAAGGGGACAGGGTTTCTACTCCAGACTGTTCCTGGTGCCCAGAAAAGAGAACTCTTGGCGCCCTATTCTGGATCTGTCAACTCTCAACACCTTCCTGGTGGTACCAAAATTCAAAATGCTTACACTCCAGCAGCTGCTCCCTATACTAGGCAAGGACTCCTGGCTAATCTCCCTGGACTTGAAAGAAGCTTATCTGCACATCCTCATAAGGAAATCTTGCAGGAAATATCTACGTTTCAGGGCAGGCTCTATGCACTATCAGTTCTTTGCACTTCCCTTTGGCTTATCTACTGTGCCCAGGGTATTCACAAAGTGCCTGGCTCCAGCCATTGCATACTGCAGGCAGAGAAATATTCAAATTTACCCATACTTGGATGATTGCCTGATTCAGGTGGACAGTCAGGAATTACTACTTCAGCACCTGATGTTTGTAAAGAGACTCCTAACTTCTCTGGGGTATACCATCAATGAAAAGAAATTGCATCTGGTATCCAGCCAACAGATTGTATTCCTGGGAGCAAGCTTGAACACCGCTTCCCAGATGGCATTCCTCATTCCAGAAAAGCAGATTTATTTGACAAATTACTTCAAACTACTGGCCACCCAAACCCAGCTATCTGCAAGGAAAATACTGCAAGCCCTAGGGTTCATGGCCTTATGCATTCTACTATTTCCATATGCAAGACTGCATATGAGGAAACGTCAATGGTACTTAAAAAGACTCTGGTGTCATCATTCTCAGGACCTGGAAACAGTGATTCCTATAATTTATTTTCTTAAGGACAGAGTTCCTTTGGTGGGCAGAGGCTTGCAACAACAACAAGGGGACTCCCTTTCACTCAACCCCCCCCCCCCAAACCCTGACAACAGATGCATCAGACTATGCATGGGGGGCTCATATGGCAGGCAAATGCATTCAAGGCAAATGGAGTCCAGGACAAATTCACCTGCATATCACTCAAAAATAAATGTTAGCTGTACAGCCGTCAAATACCTTATCCTGCCAGGGCAACTCTCTTGATAAAGACAGACAGCACCACAGTTATGTGGTACATAAACAAGCAGGGGGGAACTCATTCCTACCCACTCTGCAGGTTAGCCATGGCTCTGTGGAACACAACCTTGAGCAATCAAGTGCACCTGCAAGCTCAATTCCTGCCAGACAAACAAAATTCACTGGTAGATGACTTAAGCAGAAATCTATTGGACCCACATGAGTGGAAGCTGGAACCCAACTCATTCAAACTTTTAATACACAGGTGGGGGACACCAGATGTGGACCTCTTTGCTCCCCCCAAACCATTAACTGAGCACATTTTGCACCAGAAATCCCCACAGCCAAGCATGGAAAGTGGATGCCCTATCCTTTACATGGGAAAACCTCTCAATCTATGCCTTTCCCCTTCTGCCCCTATATTCAAAAGTACTACTCAAGATCAAACTGGACAGACCAAGGACAATCCTTTTTGCACCAGACTGGCCATGGCAGCACTGGTACCCACTCCTACGCAGTCTAACAGCAGTGCCACCCTGGCACCTAAATCAGACCCTGTCTCTGCTGTCCCAGCAGGAGGGACAGTTTTTGCATCCCCAGCTGCAAACCCTGAACCTGGCAGCCTGGCTTATTCCCTGAATGCATCACCAGCAACCCTCAGCAAACAGGTGCTGGAGGTTATCATTGAGGCCTAGTACTAGGAAATCATATTCAGAAAAGTGGAAAAGATACTGTCCTTGGAGGCAGTATCAAGGAAAGGACACAGCAGTGCCCACCTTACCTCAAATCCTAGATTATCTAGCAGAGCTGCTCAAAAAAAGGCCTATCCTTCTCATCAATTAAGATTCATGCCTCTGCCATCTCAGCTCATTACAATACTGAGCCACCCCTCTTCTCACCCTCTGATTAAATAGTTCCTGAGAGGAGCTAACAATTTATGACCCCCAAGGAGAGCTCCCACTCCTGCCTGGGACCTTAACTTTGTACCAGAGAAGTTCACGCTCCCCCCTTTTGAGCCTGCTGCTATAGCAGAGTTAAAATTCCTCTCTTGGAAAACAGCCTTACTTCTAGCCATCTCTTCAGCAAGAAGAGTGTCTGAGTTACAGGCCGTTATGGCTGTGGAACCCTTCATTATCTTTCAAGCAGACAGGGTTTTTCTCAGGACTAACCCATCATTTATGCCCAAGGTGCTATCCAGTGTGGCTTTAAACCATTCCATCCATTTACCAACCTTTTTTCCTTATCCTTAGAATAAAGGGGAAAGGCTCCTGCACTCCTTGAACGTGCACAGACAGCTCAAGTTCTACCTTGACAGGACTAAAGCTTTCAGAATATCTGACCAGCTGCTAGTCAGCTTTGCTACAGGGGCAGAGGGCAAGGCCATTTCAAAGCAAACCATTTCTAAATGGATAGCACACTGCATACATTTCTGCTACAAATACCATGGAAAACATACCCCACAGGGATCAGACCTCATTTCACTAGAGCTACCTCAACCTCTACAGCATTTCTCAGGGGAGTCCCTACCAGGGACATCCTGGAAGCTGCAACCTGGAGTTCTGTACACACCTTCACCAAGCATTACCACTTACCTATATTTTCTAAATCCGAGCTGGATTTGCCACAGCAGTCTTACAAGGCCTGCTAGCCAGCCCTAATACTTCTTGACTGCCTCCACCCTTCCTCAGCTTTGGGAATCAACCCATGTGTGATAACTGCAACAGTGAAACACGAAGAACATAGTACAGTTGTGTACACTTACATAAATGTAGATGTTGGAGTACTCTTGCAGTCCTGGTTACCCTCCCTCCACCCCCTGTATTTTCTGTACTTTCTACCTATCCTCTTTTTTTGGCCATATCTTATGGAAATGGTATTTACTTTTTACTGGAGGTCTTCCACACCATGTGATTGCTTCCTATTTTGGGGGCTGCTGACATCTGGGGCAAGCAAAACTGATGTAATGGCATCGGGTGCATGTTTTATATCCCTGACGACCTGACGTCATGGAAGAGGCAATAGCATCCAACGCAGAAATCCCAAGACTCTGGTATTCGGCCGACTGAGGGCTACCTGCAGGCAGATAACCCAAGTGTGATGACTGCAACAGTGAATGCACTCGAACATCTACATTTATGGTAAGTGTACACAACTGTACTTTCCTCTTTCCCTGGTGGGGAACAGCTTTTATGAAAGGATGTTTCTGGTGCGAAAGAGAGAAAATTGTTGGAGAGCAGTTCTAGATCTTTCTTTCCTCAATCTGTTTGTGAGAGTGCCGATAATCAAAATGTCACTTCACAACCTGTTACCTCCTCTTCCTGTTTTACGTTTCCTAGCAGCACTAGACTTAAAAGATGCTTAGAACATCCCGGTTCATCCAGACTTAAAATGTTTCTTGAGGTTTTGTGTGTTTGAATCACATTATCAGTTCACTATCCACCGCACCAAGACTGTTCACAAAGTGTTTAGATCCAGTTATAGAGCATAGCAGGCAACAGGGAATCCACATTCGTCCATAATTACAACATTTGATTATCTTTGCAGAGTCTTTTTCTAAATGACAGGAATCTCTCTTGGGTAAGAGGTCCACATTATCAGTCTTACTGTCCATACCAAGAGTGTTCACAAAGTGTTTAGATCCAGTTATAGAGCATAGCAGGCAACAGGGTATCCACATTCATCCATATTTAAAACATTTGCTTATCTTTGCAGAGTCTTTTTCTATATGTCAGGAATCTCTCTTAGGTAAGAGGTCTCTTAGACAAGCTGGGATTCCAAGAGAGCATTCACACGTTTTTTTTTTTTTACTCCTTCGGGGTTGTGCTCCTAGGATGTCATCTAGACACCTCAGTTGAAAGAGCTTTTCTTCCACAAGAAAAAAAAGATCTTTATCTCTATAAGATTTTTCACTAGACTTCTGTCACTGTGATGATATATATCAGGATTTTGGGTCTCATGGCATTTGATTCTCATGATACTCCTGGCAAGACTCTACATGAGAAAGATACAGTGGTATTCTGAAATCTTTTCGGTCTCAGCATCAGTACCGTTTATCTTTTCAAATCCCAGTGCAGGGGTTTGTCAGAAGAGAAATCTTTTTGATGGATGTAACAGATATCCTTAAATTCAGGTCTCCCCTTCTCCCTACCTGCTCCAGAGCAGCCAGCCACTAGAGACAATTCAGACTTTGCTTGGGGATTAGTTTCAGGAGGAATAAAAGTGTAGTGGGTGTGTGACACCAAGGACAGATGCAAGCACAAAATACTAAGAGATACTTGCCCTGATGAAGGCACTCAACTCTCTGAGCCATCTTTGGTCTCTGGACCTCTTCAAATGGTTGCACACAATACCACAGTCATGTGGTACAACAACAAGCGATGTGGAACCAGGTTTTACCCTCTTTGCAAACTTGACATGATAGCTTGGGATGTAGTTTCACAACATAATCTCACTCTACAGGCTTCTTACATTCTGCCAGAATAAAATTGTGTGGCTGACAAGCTGAGCAGGACCGGGCCAAACCCTCATGAATGGAAACTAGATGGAGTCTTCCAAGATTTGAGCCATCTGTGTGAAGTTTCTCAAGTAGACCTCGTTACCTCCTCTCTGAGCAATTAATTGGCAAGATTCTCTTCCAGGACTCTCTACAAGAAGGCCTGGAAGACAGATGCCTTTACTTTAACTTGAACAGGAATGTTCCTGTATGCTTGTCAACCCCCTACCACTAAAATCCAGGGTACTTAGGAAGATTCAGAAGGAAAACCCCAAGATCATTATGGTCACTCCTTTTTGGCCCAGGCAGTAGTGGTTCGCCCTTGCTTTGGAAATGGCTAGGGGCATTTGCCACAAGCTTCCTTACAGTCTGGATTTTCTTATACAGGGATAGGGGGTGTTTGATACACCCCATCAGTCAACTTCAATTGACTGCCTGTATGATAAGGCCTTTATTCCTTTTTGGAACCTGTTTACTGATGACATGCAGCAGGTGCTAATGGAGGCAAGAAAGCCTGCTACTACAAAATCATGTATTAGCAAATGGGAAAGGTTTTCTAGTTGTTGCCAGCAGCATAACCAGCACCCACTTCGGGCTAGTTGTTCTCTCGTTCTGCAATATTTATATGCATTACTAGCCTATGGCCTTTCTTATTCCTCTGTCTAGGTTCGTTTATTGGCTTGATATCAGAGTATAGGCAAAGAGAAAGAAGTAGGGGCATCCTAAATGAAAGGCCAGCTCTGGTGGAGTTTTTAGTAGACTGTAGAACAGAAGCTGCCATTAAAAATGACTAATTAGAGCATATAAAATATTGCATGATAACTATAAAAATCAATCAGAGGAGGTTATGAAGGTTTGGGAAGAGAGATTGGATAATCAGTTCACAAAGAAACAATGGGAGGATATATGTAGGTCTCCCAAATATGTAACAAAATCTAGAAGCTTTAGGATTTTTGCTTGGAAATGTTGACATAGATATTTTTATACCCCAAGTAGACTCTAGGGAATTTTTCCTCAGGTAGACATCAAATGTTGAAGGTGTGATGGGGAAGAAAGAGATACTTGGGAACATATTTTCTGGGAGTGCTGTGGGTTGGCTGACTTTATGGATTCCCTGCAGGATGCACTGTCCGAGATGCTGGGTGGGCGGATTGGGGTGACGGGGGAGATGAGTCTTCTGAGCTATGATACAGAATCAGAGTTGCCTAGACATGGTAAGGCCTTGATGTGTTTAATTATGGTGGCTGTCAAAAAAGCAGTTACTAGAAAATGAAACCAAAATCTAAACCAACTGTATTAGAAGTAGTGAATATAGTAACAGAGATAAAACAAGCAAACTATATAAGAAAAAAATGAGAATTGTGGAAACAATACATATAGGGGAGGAATGAGGTTTGAGAAGGCAGGACTTAAGTGAGCTATGTAATTTTTGACTGAAAATGATCAGGTACAATGGGTAGATTATAAGTGATGTATAATGTTTGCAACTGGGAGTGTGTCAGTATGGTTTGTGATGTAAAATGCTTGCAACTGGGATTGTGTCGGTGTGGTTTGATGTTAAGTTGTCAATCTCGCCTTCATTCTTGCTGGATGGGTTCGGAGCCGATCCTCGGCTCCGACTCGGCACTAGCTTTAGCTCGAGAACTCCTTTTACCAGCTCGAGGCAACCCTATATCCCATGATGCAAGGCGGAACTACCCTAGATCTCGTTTGCCGCTTAGCGAAAGAGGTCTCCTTTGCCAGCTGAGGTAAGTTTTTTCTTGTTAAAGAAGAAAAAGTTTAGTTAGGGGTTTAATTTCCCTTCAGTGTTAGGTTAGCCTGTATTTAGTACAGCCCACCCTATTCCCTTCCTTTTTAAACTTTTAAAATAGTTTTTCAGTTAAAGTTTTAGTCAGGCCTAGTTCCCCAAGTTATTCCCTTCCTGTGTGTCTGTGTAGGGATTAAGTTGTGTGTTTGTGGGGACTGTTTGTGTATATCCTTTTAGGATGTCTAGGGAAGGCAAGGTCTCAGGCTTCAAGAAGTGTGACCAGTGCTGTCAGAAAATGTCCCTGACAGATGGTCACACTTCTTGTGTATTGCCTGGGGCCTTTGCACCTGCAGGACTCCTGTGCGTTGTGTCATGCCTTTAGCCAGAGAGTCCTGCAGGAAAGGAGGAACAAATTGATCCTCCGAGGTTTGTTAAAACCTGAAGGTTCTCCTCTAAGCAAGGGGCAGGAAAACCTCTTAAGCCACCGAAGGCTCAGGCTACAGTGTCCAAGCCTCCTCCGGTGGCCCCGGCTCCGTCGGAGCCGATATCGGCTCGGCTGGAGCCGATACTTCTTCTGCTAGAGTAGTGGGTTCGGTGCGGCCGGCTCCGATACCCTGACTACTGTTGCCTTGTCGGCTCGGCTGGAGCCGACACTTTATCAGCATCGGAGCCGAGATCCTCGGCTCCATCTGGGGTTCAAGGGACTTCGGCTCCGATGGGTCCGGCCGGTAAGAGATGCCGGGGCCCTTCGATACCAAGTATTCACTCGGCCCGGGTCTCCTCTTTTGTCGGAGCGGAGCCATCGGAGCCGATCTTCGAGATCTTCCAGGCTGTCTGACCACGATTTGGAGAGGGTGGTAAGCAGGCTGTTGAAATCTCAGGCACTGGCCCAAATGCTCCATAGCCCGTCTCAACAGACTTCGGCTACAGCCCCAATTCTTGAGATTCCTCCTCCGACTCCACACCAGAGTTCAGAGCCAGAGCTTCTTGGGACAGCGACTGTTTCGATGCTGGAGCCGATACATCCTTCGGCTCTGTCATCCTCGGCTCCGATCTCCTCCTTGAGACTTTCCTTGGAGGGATCCGGTCGTCGGGTTTCCACTGTCGGCTCCGAGGGGGCTAGTGGCATCGGACCCTTGTCCGACCCCGCTCTCCCTCTCGGAGCTTCGGCTTTGGTAAGCTCGGCGCCGACATCGGCCTCGAGCCTTCTCTCTCCTTGGAGCCGACCATTCCTGTTTCTTCGAGCGGTGTGTTCAGGTCTCCCGGGAGAGGAGCCTTTGAGGTGATGAGGAGTGTCCTGGCCTCTGAGCCTGGTCAACGGTCTATCCTCTAGCTCCTCCCTCATCAGTGCCTGCAGATGCCTCTTGCCAGCCCCTTGCTCTCAGGCCCAGGGATCCATCGCCCCAGTTTTCCCCACTGGGAACTTCCTCCTCTTCCGAGGTTTCTCCTGACCCTGCAGGGGAACCCCTCGGAAGAGGACGTAAGAGGAAACACACAGACTCCCCTGAGTCTACTACATCTGATACCGACTTAGATGAGTCGGAGGGTTCCCCACGGTCCCCTCTGAGGATGTCTCATTTTCAGACATCCTTGAGCTCCTCAAACAGAGGGGAATTGGCCCTCCATTGTCCCCTCCGAGGATGAGTCGGTATACCTGGAGGCTTTTGGATCCCGACCCTCCACCTCCTGGGTGTCTCCGCCTCTCGACCCACTCATGCAGGTAGTGGCTCGGAAGGCGTGGCTCCAGATTCTGTGGAACCTGTCCCCAGGAGACCATCCAAGTTCATCACGCCCCTTCGGACAAACAGTTCCTGTCCAAAGGTGTCTCTGTGGATGCTATGGTGGTGGCGGCCACTAAGAAGGAACTGGCGGATCCTTCAGTACCTGTCCATCCTCCTAATAAGGATTCTAGGACCATGGACAGGTATGGAAAGCGGATGTTTTCTTCAGCGACCTTTGCAATGCGTTCGCTGAATTACCTTTGTCACTTCACCAGGCTTCAACGAGATATTCTCAAGGAACTGGGAGAAGTAGTCCAGGATCCTTCAGCTGCTGGGGCTCAGGAAAAGATTGCCTCTCAGCTAGCTATCCTGAATTCGATATCTAACTCCTCCATGCGGCTCATATCTTATGCAGCCGATGGAGCAGCAGGGCCGCAGGCACAGGTGTTGCTCTTAGACGCCAAGCCTGGATGTGGCTGTGTAATTTTGCAGACCCCTTTAAGGCGTCCTTCACCAACACCCCCTTTGACGGTTCGGCTTTGTTCAGACCTCAGGTGAAGGATACTTTGACCAGATGTGAACAGGACGGTAAAACTCTTTCTGCCGTTGGAGTCCAGTTTTCCACTCCTTCTAGACCATATCCCAAGGGTCGGAAGGGGGGGAAGATGTGGTTCCGTAAAGCCCAAGGAGCTACACCGGACACACGTGGTCAGTTTACCCCCAGAGGCAGAGGGTGTAACAATAATAGACGCCGCCCTAGAGGCAGGGGGGGTCCTCAGAACCAGGGCAACAGGGAGCCTCTTCCTGAGAAGCCCTTTCAGCATCCCTGAGGTGTTGCCCGACTGTCCACCCTTGGAGGCAGTCGGGGGAAGAATTTCGCTGTACCCAGTAGCCTGGCAATCCCTATCACAAGAGAAGTGGGTACAGTCGATTATATCCGAGGGTTACAAAATCCCTTGAAAGGTTTCCGTGCCTCTACAATCCCTTCCAGACATCTCACCCGGTCAAAGGGATTTGGCAAAACAGGAAGTTTCAAAACTCCTGGGAAAAAGAGCCATCCAAACAGTGCCGGCAGACCAAGTAGGATCCGGCTTCTACTCAAGATTCTTTTTGGTCCCCAAAAGGACGGAGATTGGAGACCAATACTAGACCTAAGCTGACTAAACAAGTCTGTCAGAAAGGCAAGATTCGGATGGTCACGCTGCAATCCATTCTGCCCTTTCTGGGCAAGGACAACTGGATGTGCTCGATAGACCTTCAGGATGCGTACTATCATATAAAGATTCACAGACGCTCCAGAAGGTTTCTCCGCTTCGCTGGGAGCCAGTCATTACCAATTCAGAGCACTGCCCTTTGGCCTCACTTCAGCCCCAGAGTGTTCACCAAATGCATGGCAGTGGTCACAGCTCACCTGAGACGTCGAGGATTCCAAGTGTTTCCTTATTTGGACGACTGGCTCCTCTCCGCCACCTCCAAGGATCAGCTTCTTCGGTCCAGAGACTACACCTTACAGCTTTGCAAGAGTCTAGGAATTTCGTGAATTTGAAAAATCCTCTCTGCTGCCTTGCCAATCTATCACCTTTATAGGCAGAGTTAGATACCGTCAAAATGTTAGCCAGGCTAACAAATCAAAGGATTCTGGACATCCAGAAATTTGTTCAGCTTCTGTTACAAAGCAACAAGGTCAAAGCCAGGTTTGTCTTGAAAGTTCTAGGCCTAATGGCTGCAGCCATTGTTCTTCTTCCACTGGCTCGCTTCCACATGCGTCTCCTGCAGTGGATGTTGTTCACGCAGTGGTCATACCACGATCTGCCCATGAGACACGAGATCTTAGTGACACAGTCTTGCAGGGCTCATCTATGATGGTGGATATCTTCCCTCTTCTTCATCAGGGCCGACCCTTTGTTCCCCTCCTCCAGTTGCCACAGTCACCACGGATGCCTCTCTGATCGGGTGGGGGCATTATCAGGGCAGGATGGTCCACGGACGTGGCAACCCATAGAATACCACCTGCACATAAATGTCCTGGAGATGAGAGCAGTGCTTTTAACGTTGTAAGCCCTCGCCGACTTTCTTCCCACAGGGACTATTGCAGTACAGACGGACAACATGTCCGTGGTCTGGTACATCAACAAACAGGGCGGAACCAGGTCCTATCCCTTATGTCGAGAAGCTCTCAGACTTTGGCAATGGGCGATCTCTTCTCAGCGGTTTCTGATAGCAACGCACATCCCGGCAGGTCCAACCTATTGGCGGACAGGCTAAGCAGATCTATTCTGATGCCTCACGAGTGGTCTCTCAATCAGTCTGTAGTGGATCAGATTTTTCTGAAGTGGGGCACCCCTTGTTGCGATCTTTCGCTACCCCTCAAAACAGCAAGTGCCCAGATTACTTCACACTATTTCCTCTTCCAGGCCAACCCTTGAGAGACTCTCTAACTCAGGATTGGCCTCGGGGACTTCTTTATGCTTTTCCTCCCTTTCCATTGATTCCACAAGTCATTCAGAAAGCCACCGTTTTGAGAGCCAAATTGATCCTCATTGCTCCATATTGGCCTCGACAAATTTGGTTTCCGTCTCTACATCATCACCTTCTGGTGCAGCCCTGGCATCTGGACCCAGTTCCGGATCTTTTGATCCACCAGTCAGGTCAGCAGCACCGGGCCATTCATTCTCTCAACCTCACTGCTTGGTTGCTCCACTTCCTTCCCTAGCCAGGCTACCAATGATTTCTGACTCAGTCAGAGACATTTTAGTGTCTTCTTTAAAGTCGTCCACTAGAACTGTTTATGCTAGCAAGTGGCAACGTTTTTCTATTTGGGCAAACGCCAGAAATATTGATCCTTTCACTGCTCCTATACATTCTGTTTTGGATTTCCTGGCGGAGGTTTTTCATTCGGGATCGTCATCATTTACAGTCAAAGTACAACTGGCTGCTATTTCCAAATTTCATGTTGGCTTGCAGGACAATAACATCATGTCTCATAGGTTATGCAAAGCCTTTTTGAGAGGAGTTTTTCTCCTAAAACCGCCTGTGAAACATCCTCCTCCGCAATGGGATCTGAACTTAATGTTGGCATCCCTAATTCTACCTCCTTCGAACCGTCTGCTACGTGTTCTTTAAAGTTGTTGACATGGAAAACTATATTTTTGCTGGCTGTTACTTCTGCAAGAAGAGTTTCTGAGATTCAGGCCCTCTGTATTCGTTCACCTTATCTGGTGTTTCATAAGGATAGGGTTTCGCTCAGAACTAACCCTTCCTTTCTTCCCAAGGTTGTATCTCAAGCCAATATTAACCAATCTATTGATCTACCAGTTTTCTTTCCTAACTATTCTGACAGAGCTGAACAGAAGCTGCATTTTTGGATGTTCATCGTCAGCTCAGGTACTACTTACATAGGACTAAACAAGTTAGAAAATCAGACCAATTGTTTGTCTCCTATGCAGGAAACAGGTTGGGTCTTCCAGTATCTAAAGTGACCTTATCTAGATGGTTGACTTCCACCATTTCCTATGTGTACTCTCTAAGGGCAAACAACTATCTTCTAAGCCAAAACCACATTCGACCAGGAGTCTATCCACTTCTGTAGCCTTTCAGGATAGACTTCCCATTGACACTATTTGTGCAGCAGCTACTTGGGCCACGCCTCATACCTTTGTGTCTCATTACAAGTTGGATTTGGCCTCCAGAGATAGGGCCAGTTTTGGTTCCACTGTTCTCAAGAGTCTGTTCCATTGAGCCACCGGGATACAGGTGCTAGGACGCGGTCCCATCCAGCAAGAATGAAGGCGAGATTGACAACTTAACATTTAGAAGTTATGTACCTACCATAACGCGTTCCATGTTAGTTGTCTTCTCGCCTTCTTTCTTCGTCCCTCCCTCCTTCCCCTGGCCTGGACAGATCTTGGAGAGTTCCTATTAGATTGCTTCCTCTGGAGCATTGTTATGAGGACTTCTTTTAGGAACCATGGTTCCTAATTATATTAGGATAAGTCTTTAGCAGGGTTAGTTAGCTGCCAAACGAGATCTGAGGTAGTTCCGCCTTGCATCATGGGATATAGGGTTGCCTCGAGCTGGTAAAAGGAGTTCTCGAGCTAAAGCTAGTGCCGAGTCGGAGCCGAGGATTGGCTCCGAACCCATCCAGCAAGAAAGAAGGCGAGAGAAGACAACTAACATGGAACATTATGGTAGGTACATAACTTCTAATTTTCATTTATGTAAATATATGATTGCTTATGTCATAAGTGATGGTTTAATAAAGATGTTTCTTGTTTACAAAAGAGGCAAGAATTTAATAATTTGTGTAATGTTGCTTAGGTTATATGATATATAGAAATATATATGAAGTATGTTTGTTAATTTGTTAGTAAAGTTTGATTACATTTGTAAACATGTAATTCAGTAAAGGTGTGTTTAAAAAAAAAGGTTCATTTATTGGCCATTTCAGCATGACTTCCCATGGATCCTTCTCTTGCAATGCATTATCATGTCAAAATGTTCTTGAAAGGGGTTTTGCATAAGAGGCCACCAAGAAAACTGGGGGGCCCTCCTTGGGACTGCAGTTTTGTGTTAGAGAAATTAACATTTGCTCCAGTTGAACCAGCTAATCTAGCTGACTTGAGATTCGTAATATGGAAAACAATTTTACTGATTGCTCTGCCCTCTGCAAGGGTATCTGAGTTGAAATGGTGAGTCAACCGTATCTCATTTTCCATAGGGACAGGGTTTCTTTGAGAACTAATCCTTCTTTTATAGCTGAAGTTGTGTCTAAATTTGCTTTAAGCTAAACTATCCATTTCCCCATTTTTTTTCCTGAGTTTAAAATGAGGGAGAAGGGATTCTCCATACCTTGGATGTCCACAGACAAATTGGGTACTATTTTGACAGAACTAAATCTTTTACTTCAGATGAGTTGTGCATTTCTTATGAAGGGATAACAAGTTTCAAAACGGACTGTTTCCAAATGGTTGTTTAAGGCTATGACATTTTGTTATACGCACCATAACAAAACTATTTCAGGCCTACCAGGGCCTTGGCTTCGTTTATGGATTTTTGGAAAGAATTGGATTCTACAAGTATTGTAGAAGTTGCTATTTGGCCCTGTGTACATGCACTTACAAAGCACTATAAACTTGATTCCCTGTCTAGGTCCAGATCAAACTTTTCGAGGACCATTCTCCAGGGGCTTCTGCACACTTCTTCTGCCTCCCAAATGCAGTTACCAAAGGTAGTATAGCCATATAGCTAAGACTACGACAGCAGCGATCAATGTGATGAACTTAGTAAAATAGTTTAAGTAAAAATTACCGTAACAGTAGATGTTCGAATGATTACTGCTGCAGTAGCTGCTCCCTCCCCCTTGTTTTATGCCAGGATATGAACATTTATTTTTTGTTCTTAGTATTGTCCTTTCAGGGCTCAACCTCTCTTGCTTTGCTGGCACGAAAGGTCTGAAGGGCTTCACACCCAAACTTATCTTTCAGTCAACTTGCTTTGAGTTTCCTGTTAGTTCTGGAGCATGGAGGATGCCCTGAAACTTTGAAAGCTGACTGGCTGTTATATCCTTGTCAGGATATGACCCATATACAGCTAAGACTACTGCAGCAGTGATCATTCGAACATCTACTGTTATGGTAAGTTTTATTTACACAACTGTGTTTTCTCAGATTCAGAACTTCAGATGGTGTTCCTTTGTGCAGCCTGATCTGTGTTCCACAAACATATACCATGCCCCTATTCTCATTGTGCCCCTATTCTCATTGTATCTCTCTGCATTACACATAGTAATTTGTATTTCTTTTTCTCTTGAATATGGACCTTTTTGCATGGTTCCTTCATGACTGCATTTGCATCTCTCACATTATTTGCTTTCACCAATAACTGTCTTTCTCCCTTCGTTTTCAGCCACATCCCCTTTCCATAGTTTCTGGGTTCCCTTTCATTCTCTTATACTACATTAGTCCCTTGCTGTGTGCTGTAAAATTAACTCACTGTTTTTCATTTTTAACTCTGTTTTTGTTTTACAGATCAAACACATTCTAACTTTCTTTTGCATAATCATTAACTAATATCCACAACCTTTCCTGTGTTGAATCATTGTCATGTCCCACATAGTTATAGCTCTTAAAGGATTAATATATTGTGACAGATGTAGTCTATCACACTCTGCCTTTGTTTGATTGCATAAACAAATTTTGTTACATTTGGCCCTTCATTTCTTGTGAAAAATACATTTCTTATGTAGGTCACATTCTTTCTTTCTTAGCTCAGTGTTTTCTGATTTTTTTCTTTGTTTCTAAGCTTTTTCCTCTTATGCATCTAGTTTAAATATATAATGCACATGACCTGTTTCATCTATAGCAACTTGCAGAAAAGCTATTACTTAAACAGTTGTGGTCTTATTGTATTGCTCAGATGTAGAATAAAACATGTCAAACCTAGTCACATTATGGTAATTCAGTGTCTAAGAGCTCTGTCTTCCAGGTTCATCTAGGTTTGAATCATGGCTTCCTGTCAATGTCTCTATAAGGTTTGTATGTTCTCTCGTCTCTGAAGGTTATCCAGCTAACCTAGTTTCTTCCTATGTCACAATAGTCACTAGTTCACTTACCCAGACAGCAGAGGTAAAAATTACATTTGCATCTGTTCTGAAACCAAGTGAAAGTGGCAACAAAGTCCATCAATGATTGTAACTATGAAATGTGTAGTTAAATACACATGAGATGCAGGTTTTGCTTATTTTTCTCCCTGCAGCCACAAATAAGTTGCTTGAAACACGACTGTCAATTTCTTTGCTCAAGAATCAAGGGCAAAGCCAAAAACTCAGACAAAGACCCAAATTCAGGGACCGTTTTTTAAAATATTCCTTCAATTAATGTTGAAAGTTGTTAAAAAAGCAAGCTTTTCATTGGCATGCATGTTTGAAAAGTAGTATTAGCTCTGCTTAGCTGATTCTGAAATGTGATAAAGATTCACTGGCAGTTATCTCCTGTAGCCTGATATCTGATCTAAATCTTGATTATAAGTTGTTCATGGCTATTCTAGTGCATTGTCTTGGAATTTTTTTCTCTTTTGTGATTCAGAAGGATCTGACCGGTTTTATACCAGCCCCCCCCCCCCCCCCAACATCAGATAATTTAATCAAGGTTGCATTTCTGATGGAGAATACAAATATTGAAAATTCCCCACTCTTGTTAATAAGCTTTGATGCTGAAAAGTCATTTGATAGTTTCCTGGTCTCTTCTTTTTGAGGTTCTGAAAATTAGGAAGTTCACCAGTTAGTTAATCTCCCTCCCTCCCTTCAGGCCCTATATTCTTCAACAGACACAGTTAAATTAGGATCCCTGTTACTGAGGACATTTCAATTCACAAGAAGGCACCAGGCAAGGTTTCCCCCTGTCTCCAGAGTTTGCTTTTTATATAGGGCAACTGGCAGCTAAGTTTAGGCACTCCATGATTGCTTGTTATCAGCATGGTAAGGAATACATGGTACCTCTGTACAGAGATGGTAACACTTAATCCTGATGGATATCACCTACTGGTGTTTCAAATATTGACCTTCTTTGGGGTTGATAGCAGGCTAAAAGATAAACCCTGGGAAAACACAAGTGGCTAGAATAAATTATCCCCCTTCCATGGCTCTTGGCAGATTATTCCCACCAAACCAAAGGATAAAAAGGTCAGACAGACAAAACCACTCAGTAAAAACAGCAAGAAAAACTCAGCCAACTAGAGTTTTCACTTTATGATAGATTAAACCTCCAGTAATGGGGGGCCCATGGCATATGCGCAAATGACCCCTTAAGGTTATTAACTGTTTCAGCTACCCGGCATCTGAATGTCCATGATTTTTTTACTTTTTAAGTCTTCATGGTTACATTCAGGCCAGTAAACCCAAACCCCTCTAGCTGTGGGCATGCATGTTTCAACCTTTTTATTTATTTATTTATTTTTTAACTTTGTCAGCACAGTGTGAAGTATTTAAGGGTGATATTAGCACCTGCTTTGCAGCCAACTTTGCAATTTACTTATGATTCAGTTATTTTGCCAAGAGTGAAATAGTTTTGTTGCAACAGAAGAGGAACTAGATAGATCCTTTATAGAGGATTCAGGGAATGTCATAATTTGTCCTACTCTTGAATGTTGTATGCATCTCAGGGCCTGCCACTTTCTCCACCAGGGAGTTTCATGGTCACTTTAAAATGGATAACTAGAATTTTGTTGTGGGATGGGGAAAAAGCCAAGAATTGGATGGGATTTGTTCACATAGCAAATTAATCACAGAGGTATTTCATTTCCTCACTTTGAGCCATATATCAAAGGAGTTAGATTAAGGTTATTATATGGATTATTTGATTCATCTTCCCCAGCATAGTGTTTCTGCATGCTCGAGAACCATATGGAGATTAGGCTGACTTTTTATAGGAAACTATTACAAGTTAAGCTGTACCACAGGTGCATGTCTATAGAGGGGATAGTGCTGGAGTCAATTAAATTGGTTCAGTGAAGCTATGAATTCACTAACTCAAGGACTTGAGTAGAGAACTTTTGACCTTTTGGGTTAGCAAGTTGCTGGGGTCCATTTCATTACAGGATACTGCATCAACTTAGACACTGTATGGGCTTTATTTTGGGAACAACTGAGAGATGAGAACTGTAATATTACATATATTGAGACTAGTCAGTGCTAGGGATAGCCAATTTTGTGAGCAGTCAAATGCAATAATCCTGAAACAGGCTGCACAAAGGAAAATGGGGTGAAACTAGAAGATTGGCCATTTGTGTACAATGGTGGATAGAGGCTACGGAAGAACAGGAAACATTTAAGGGCTATGTTTTTCAGTGTTACAAGCTGCTAACGAGTTGTGACCCAGATCATGTGAACAAACTTGAGAGACTAGTTTAGAGGTCCAGTTTCCCACAGCTTTCTGGTCAGAAATGTTGATTTTATCATGTTATGTCACAAAATTCAGGTGTTTTCAGTTCTTTGAATGGTAGTGCCTGTTTAAATACTTATACATACCAACTAGGCTCTCCTGGATGATGTTCATCATGTTTCACTGTTGCAGTCATTACACTTGGGTTATCCTGCTGGCAGGCTAACCGCAGTCGGCCCGAGTTCCAAAGTCTTGGTCCGGCGTCAGTTGATGTTGCCTCTTCCCTGACGTCAGTGCGCCAGGGGTATTAAAGATGCAACCGGCGCCATTTTCTTCAGTCTTTCTTGCCTCGCGGTGCCCGAAGCAAAAGCAGTTCGCAAGTGCCGGTCGGCTGACTCCTGAGATTTTCGAAAGTGTTTCAGAACTGAAGTTTTCAATAAAGCGAAGTACCCCATTGGGGAAACTTTTTCGTGCTCCAGAAACCGCTGTCAGTAAAAGTTAACAATTGTATTTCTTGTGGGAAGCAAATACCTCATAAGGATTTTCACTCTTACTGTATTCCTTGCCTAGGCCCTGACCACGACGTTACTAGTTGTCGTTTTTTTACTAGATTCAACAAATGCACTATTAAACGTCTGTTTGATTTTGCCTTACATTACTTTGGCCGAAGGTTTAACTATATAATGCCGTTGGAACAAATGGTGACCGGAATTCATAAAAAGCACAAAGACAAGGAAAAGGACAGGCATCCGAGGTCCAAAACTGACGACGAAGCCTCTTCTAGGCCAGTCGCCGGTTCTCAGTGAGGTGCTTTCGCAGCTCCTGACACCCGCTACCTCAGAGCCACAGGCCATATCCGACTCCCACGTGGAGACAATTAGGCCTCTGGATACTCAAGGTATTGGGCTTACGGAAACTATTCCCTCAGAAGGGTTCGGAGCCGCTGAGCAGGCATCGGCTTCTGAGGGTGTTTTTAGACCTTCACAGCTTACTATGAAGTCCTCTGCAACAGCCAAGGTACAGTCAAAGACACCAGCAAAGACAAGGAAACAAGTACAGCATTCTCCTGGACAGTCATCCATGCCAAAGAAACAGATGCTTAAAATGGTCGAAGAAGACTTAATTACTTTGATCAGGGGATCCCATCCCCCTCCTGAAAAAAGACCTAGGCAAGGCACTGATTATGATTCCTCTGACCAGGTTTCTATTTCCTCTGATTCCTCCTCAGATCAGGGTTATTCTCTCCCTCCCTATGAGGACTCTGATGCTGAAGAATCTATACCTTCAGTCTCTCCACCTGAGGATTATTCTTTTGGGGAAACTCTGCACACCATGAGGAAACATTTCCACTGGGAAAGCCAGGATTATTCAGAATCCAAGAAGAGGCTCAGAGATTTTTTTTTTACTGCCTCAGCACAGGCCCCTAGCTATCCCCCTGTGCTTGATATTGTTGATGATGATGTCTCCTGATTCTTTACCCCCTGCACCATTCAAGCCAGACGGGTACAACAGGGTCCCTGACTCTCATAAATTTCTTTATAAAAACCCTGCTGCTGACCCAGAAACAATTTCTCAGGGTCCCAAAGGGGTTAAGGCTTCCACTGCAAAAAACCCTGTCCCCTCTGATAGGGATTCCAGAGCACTGGATAGATGGGGGAAAAAAGTCTACACTTCTGCTACTTTAGCTGTAAGGGCTTTAAACTGCCAGTTTCACATGCTTAAATCCCAACAGTACCTTATGTCTTTGTTGAAACAGAAAATGCTTACAAACTCAGAAAATCCTGACAATAAGGAAATGCAGGAATTATTGCATGCAGCTGAACAAGTGGGAAAGCATACTTTGCAATGAGGTTTTGATTCATTAGAGGCTTCTTGCAGAGCCGCAGTTACAGGCTCTGTCATTCGAAGGCATGCTTGGTTGAAAGAACAAAGTTTACCAGAACATGTTAAAGCAAAATTATTGGATGCTCCACTACAGCATGATACTTTGGTGTTAAGGCAGAAGAGGTGTTAAAGAAAATGGAGGATAAAGCAAAATCTATGCAGACAGTAAAGGATTTCTTACAGGTTCAACCACCTAGGTTTAGTAGAAACTGTCCTTCAAAAAATTGGTCCTTTCAGGTCTCAGGCCACCAAGAGGCAGATACAGATGCCCAAGAGGCAGATCTCAGTCCCAAGGATCCTACAGACCTAAACAATGGGGTGCTTCTACCCCCAAAGGAGGAGAAGACAAATCACAACCTTACAGGAAACATTCCCAAAGACTTCCCTCTACAAAGGCCAAGCACTTACCTTTTGGCAGCACCCCTAGGGGGAAAGCTAGCACTTTTTGCACAAAATTGGCACATACCCAGGACAAATGGGTACTGAATATAATTACTCAAGGTTACAGGTTCCACTTTCACACCCTTCCAAAATCAAAAGGTATGCCGAACCTGCCACAAAACCAATGGGTAGAGGCACAAAAGGAAATTGCTACTCTCATGGACATGGGAGCTATTCAAAGAGTACCACAGCAAGAACAGGGACAAGGATTTTACTCAAGACTTTTCCTGGTACCCAGAAAGGACAAAGCCTGGAGACCAATACTGGACTTGTCAATCCTAAATACTTTCTTGGATGTTCCAAAATTCAAAATGTTAACACTACAGCAACTTCTACCCATGCTGGGCAAGAAGGCTTGGCTAGTTACTTTGGACCTCAAGGATGCATACCTGCATGTCCCAATCAGACAGTCTTGCAGAAGATACCTCAGATTCATAGCTGGCTCAATGCATTACCAATTCTCTCCACTGCCCTTTGGCTTATCTACTGCGCCCAGGGTCTTCACAAAATGCCTGGCACCAGTAATTGCATTTTGCAGACAGAGGAATTCAAATATATCCCTGCTTGTATGACTGCCTTATTCAAGCAAAGAGCAAGGACATTCTACTAAGACATATAGCGTTTGTAAAAACATTACTAATTTGCCTAGGGTACACTGTAAACGAAAAGAAATCAAAACTAGTGCCCTCTCAAGAGATAATATTCCTGGGTGCAAGCTTAAATACATCTGCCCAGATGGCTTATCTCCCGCCAGACAAACAAAGG
The DNA here is from genome assembly GCF_019279795.1 of Protopterus annectens. Classification (NCBI taxonomy): domain Eukaryota; kingdom Metazoa; phylum Chordata; order Ceratodontiformes; family Protopteridae; genus Protopterus; species Protopterus annectens. The sequence goes on from NC_056742.1 coordinate 379,723,256, forward strand.
CAACTGACTCATTACTTTCAAATGATGGCAACAAAGACCAAGCTCCCTGCAAGAAAAATTCTGCAGGCCCTGGGTTTCATGGCATCCTTCATTCTACTAATTCCATATGCAAGACTGCATATGAGGAAACTACAATGGTATCTAAAAAGAGTTTGGACTCCACATTGCCACAGCCTGGAAACAGTAATAACTATAATTCCCTGTCTACAACAGGAGTTTCTGTGGTGGTCCTGGGCCTGCCACCTCAACAAGGGACAGCCCTTCACCTTGCCCACAGCCAGGCAGACAGTAAGGATCTACTACATCCAGGACAACTATTGCTAAAGACGGACAACACCACAGTTATGTGGTACATAAACAAGCAAGGGGGCACACATTCCTACCCCCTCTACAGGCAAGCCATGACTTTGTGGAACATGGCACTGACCTATCAAGTACATCTTCAGGCACAATTCCTGCCAGGAAAGAAAAATACGCTGGCAGACTAACTAAGCAGAAATCTCATGGATCCACACAAATGTAAACTAAATCCCCGGGTCTTCAGCATATGATAACAAGGAAATGGGGACGCCCAGACATAGATCTTTTTGCCTCCCCTCACAACTGCCAACTACAGAAATTCTGCACAAGGACTTATCACTCACAAGCATGGAAAGTGGATGCTCTTTCATTCAGCTGGGAAACCCTGACAGTTTATGCCTTCCCTCCACTGCCTCTTCTTCCCAAGGTACTCCTAAATGTCAGACAAGAGAAGCCAAAAATGATCCTGATTGCCCCAGACTGGCCACGGCAGCACTGGTACCCAATCCTAAAGAGCTTGTCTCAAGGCCCAGCCTGGCCTTTACCTCAAATTCCTCATCTCCTGACTCAACAGAACAACCAGATTCTGCACAGTCAACTCAGAACCTTAAATCTGCATGGTAGATAATATAGCCACTCAAACCACACCTCTCTCTAAAGCGGTTATGGATGTCATTTTAGAAGCCAGGAGGCCCAGCATTAGGAAATCCTATGCAGAAAAATGGAAGAGATTCTGTGCTTGGAACCAGGCGCAAGGACTCGAACCACTTGTTCCAAATATACCTCAGATTTTACAATACCTAACTGAGATGCTGGACAAAGGCCTTTCTTTTCATCTATTAAGATCCATGCCTCTGCCATTTCAGCTCATTACAATACGGAACCTCCTATTTTTTCACATCCACTGCTAAGGCAGTACCTCAGAGGGGCAAGAAACATAATACCCCCAAGGAGAGCACCAATACATACTTGGGACCTCAATTTTGTTTTAGAAAAACTCACACTGCCTCCTTTTGAGCCAGCCAGCACAGCTGATATAAAATTCTTATCATGGAAAGCTGCTGTTCTAGCAATAACTTCAGCAAGAAGAGTCTCAAGAGTTACAGGCACTAATGGCAGTGGAACCTTTCATCATTTTTCATCAGGACAGGGTCTCTCTAAGGACAAACCCAATGTTTATGCCAAAGGTGGTTTCCAGTGTGGCTCTTAACCAAACTATTCATTTGCCAACTTTCTATCCAAGTCCCCAGAATAAAGGGGAGAGACTTCTGCACACTTTGGACATACACAGGCAGCTATGATTCTACTTGGACAAATCAAAAGCTTTCAGAAAAACCGAGCAGCTGTTTGTAGCTTATGCTGCAGGATCACAAGGAAAGCCCATCTCAAAGCAGACAATTTCAAAATGGATAGGACATTGCATTCGCTTCTGCTATGCACAACATGGCAAATCAGTGCCTAAGGGCATTAGGCCACATTCAACAAGAGCAGCAGCCACTTTAGCAGCTTTTCTCAGAGGAGTACCAACCAAAGACAATTTAGAAGCTGCAACCTGGAGTTCAGTGCACACCTTCACAAAGCACTACCACTTACCTCTCTACTATAAATCCAGAGCAGGCTTTGCCACTGCAGTTTTGCAGGGCCTGTTAGCCTCTCCTAATCCTATTTAGGCCCAGCCACCCAACCTCAGCTTTGGGATTCAACCCAAGTGTAATGACTGCAACAGTGAAACACGATGAACATAGTACAGTTGTGTACCTACCATAAATGTAGATGTTCGAGTGTATTCACTGTTGCAGTCCAGGTTACCCTCCCACCATCCCCCTTTTCATTGCTGGGACTTTTCTGTACTTCTCAGCTCTATACAACCTATGTGGTGTATTTGCTTGTAGATGAAGGAATTGTTTATTTTAGTACATGCATGCTTTTTGGCATACTTTTTTTTACACCCTTCTTATTTGTGGGCACCTGACATCTGGGGCAAGAAAAACTGAAGAAAATGGCATTGGTTGCATATTTTATACCCCTGGTGCACTGACGTCAGGGAAGAGGTGACATCAACCGATGCTGGACCAAGACTTTGGAACTCGGGCCGACAGAGGTTAGCCTGCCAGCAGGATAACCCAAGTGTAATGACTGCAACAGTTTGGCCCAGTTTTGTTGGAGATGCAGCAATGACAGCTTAGGGGATTGGACTCAAATTATTTGGTACTGTCCTTGCTTACTGCAGTTTAAGGAGGAACCTGGGGACCTGTGTAATAAGCTGTATCCAACTGTAAACCAAATTTCACCAAGATGTTCATCGTGTTTCACTGTTGCAGTCATCACTGTAGGGTTCTTCTTGCCGGCAGGCAGCCCTCGGTCGGCCAGAATCCCAAAGTCTGGGTCTGGCGTCGGCTGTTCAGTCATGCTCCCTGACGTCAGAGCACCAGGAGTACAAAGCTGCCAGCCAACGCCATGTTCTCTAGTCTTTCTTGCCGTGCAGTGGAAGCAGTTCGCAAGTGCCGGTCGGCTGACTCCTGATATTTTTTTGTGCTTCAGTCCGAAGACTTACTTCTTCTCAAAGCTAAGTACCCCATTGGGAAAACTTTTTTCTTGCTCCAGTCCGATGTCAGAAAAAGTTAATAATTGTATTTCTTGTGGGAAGCAAATACCTCATAAGGATTTCCACTCTTACTGTATTCCTTGTTTAGGCCCTGACCACGATCTAGCTAGTTGTCAGTTTTGTGCTAGATTTAACCAACTTACTATTAAGGGGAGGTACGATTTTGCTTTTCACTACTTTGGCAGGCGATTTAATTATAAAATGTCGTCGGACACACTTCCGACTACCAGAGTTCACAAATGACGCAAGGATAACGACAGGCCTCTGAGGTCCAAATCAGACGACGGCTTACAAACAGAGCCAGCTGCAGGTTCATCCTTTGTCAGTGAGGCGCTTTTGCAGCCCCTGTCGTTGGTCATTTCAGAACTGATTGCCAAAATGGACTCCCACGAGGAGCCAACTAGGTCTTTGAGTACTCCAGCTGCAGGACCTTCGGACAATGCTCCCTCGGATGGGTCCGGAGCCGCTGTGCAGGTACCGGCTTCCGAGGGGGTTTTCAGGCCTACACAGCTTCTGATAAAGGCAAAGACAAAGGCGAAGACTCCTTCTAAATCAAAGATACCAGCCCATGCCTCTTCTGATCCGGGACCCAAATCTCAGAAACAGCTGCTTAAAATGACGGAGGACTTACTAACCATGATTAGGGGTTCACATCCCCCTCCAGACAAAAGGCCAAGGCAAGAATTGGATTTTGAATCCTCTGATCAGGCATCTATTTCTTCAGTGTCTTCCTCTGAACAGGAATATACTTTCCCTCCTTATGAGGATTCTGATGCTGAGAAATCCATTCCATCAGCTTCTCCCCCTGAGGATTTTTCTTTTGGGGAAACTTTACATGACATGAGGGAACATTTTCACTGGGAAGGACAGGAGTACTCTGAATCTAAGAGAAGGCTTAGGGATTTCCTTCTTCTTCCCCAACATAGACCCCTGGCTATTCCTCCTATTTTGGATATTGTGGATGATGCCTTTTCTGAGGCTAATTTAACTCCTGACTCCTTTCCTCCAGCCCCTGCTAAGCCTGACAGATATTACAGGGTCTCTGACTCCCACCAGTTCCTTTACAAAAATTCTGCTGCTGATCCAGAAACCATTTCTCAGGGTCCTAAGGGTGTTAAGACCGCCTCTGCTAAAAACCCTATTCCAACAGATAAGGATTCTAGAGCTTTGGAGAGATGGGGCAAAAAAGTGTACACTTCTGTTACTTTTTCTATTAGGGCTTTAAATTGTCAATTTCATATGCTAAAATATCAGCAATTCCTGCTGTCTGTTATGAAACAAAAGCTAGGTACCATTTCTGCATGTGCAGATAATAAGGAATTACACTATTTGATGCATGCTACTGTGCAAGTGGGGAAGCATGGCTTACACTGTGGTTTTGATGCCTTGGAGGCTTCATGCAGGGCGGCTGCCACTGGCACAGTCATTAGAAGGCATGCTTGGTTAAAGGAACAAAACTTACCTGATCAAGTGAAAGCAAAGTTACTGGATGCTCCTGTTCAGCATAATGTTTTGTTTGGGTCTAAGGCTGAAGAGGTGATAAAGAAAATGAAGGATAAGGCAAAATCCATGCAAACGGTTAAGGATTTCTTACAAGTTCTCCCCCAAGATTTCGCAGAAATTGGCCAACTAAAAATTGGTCCTTTCCCAGCTCGGACAGGCCTTAGAGGGGTAGATATAGGTGCTCCAGAGGGAGGGGCCAAGCACAGACCTCGACAGTGGAGTGTTTCCACCCCCAGGGGTGGAGAGGACAGACCTCAATCTTATAGAAAACAGGCTCAATGACTCCCCCTGCATGGCTCCAGGAACTTCTCTCCTGGAAGCCCCTCTAGGAGGAAAATCTCTCTCTTTTTCAACAAAGTTGGACTTACATAACCCAGGACAAGTGGGTTCTGGATGTAGTTTCAAGAGGTTACAAATTCCACTTTCATACCTTGCCAAGACCAAATGGATAGCCAGACCTACCAAAACACCAATGGGCAGAGGCATTAAACCAGGTGGGATCCCTCATGGCTATGAGGGCCATAGAACTGGTTCCACAATCAGAGACTGGGCAAGGCTTTTTACTCAAGGCTCTTTCTAGTTCCCAGAAAACAAAATTCATGGAGACCCATCCTGGATCTGTCAGTCTTAAATACTTTCCTGGAGATACCAAAGCTCAAGATGCTTACTCTGCAGCAGCTCTTGCCAATGTTGAGCAGAAATGCATGGATGGTGACATTGGATTTAAAGGAGACTTACCTACACATCCCTATCAAACATGAGTGCAGAAAATACCTCAGGTTCAAGGCCGGCTCAAAACATTACCAATTCTCTGCGCTGCCCTTTGGTTTGTCTACTGCACCCAGGGTCTTTACCAAGTGCCTGGCACCAGTAGTAGCTTATTGCAGACTCAAGGGAATTCAAATTTACCCTTATCTGGACGACTGACTTATTCAAGCAGACAGTAAGGATGTCTTACTCCAGCACCTGGAATTTGTTCAAAATCTACTCAAGTACCTGGGATTCACTGTGAACATAAAAAAGTCAAATTTTACACCCACACAACGGATAACTTTTCTGGGTGCTCTTTTAAACACAACAACCCAGATGGCATTCCTGACATCTGAAAAACAACTACAGCTGGCTTCAACTTTCAAAACCTTGGCATTAATGTCTCCGCTAACCGCAAGGAAATTCCTGCAGGCTTTGGGTTACATGGCCTCCTGCATCCCTCTCATACCAAATGCAAGACTACATATGAGAAAAATACAATGGTACCTAAAAAGTGTATGGTCCCAGTATTGCCACAGTCTAGAGACACAGATTGCTGTCTTGCCTTGCCTACAAAAGGAATTCCATTGGTGGACCATGGCATGTCTTCACAACAAAGGGAAAGCCTTCAGTCTGCCTCCAGCCAGCCAATTGTTAACCACGGACACCTCGGATTACGCATGGGGAGCTCACTTGCAGGGGAAAGGCCTGCAAGGTTTTTGGACAGAGGATCAGAAGCACCTACATATCAATTTAAAAGAGATGTTAGCTGTACAGAATGCCCTCTTGGCTTTCAGGGATCTTCTACAGCCAGGACAACTACTGATACGGACAGACAACACTACAGTTATGTGGTACATAAACAAGCAAGGGGGTTCACACTCCTACCCCCTTTGCAGACTAGCCATGACTCTATGGAACACAGCTCTAGCTTGCAAAGTGGATCTACAAGCTCAGTTCCTGCCAGGGAGACAAAATATTCTGGCAGACAGCCTGAGCAGAAACCTGTCAGACCCACACGAGTGGATGCTAGACACCCAAATATTCAAGATGATTACAGAAGCCTGGGGCTGCCCGGACATAGATCTATTTGCATCCCCCCTCAATCACCAGTTACAGATTTTTTGCACAAGGACATTTCACAAACTAGCATGGAAAGTGGATGCTCTCTCATTCAGTTGGAGAAACCTCTCGGGGTATGCCTTTCCTCCACTACCTCTTCTTCTACGGGTGTTATTAAAGATCAAGCAGGACAAACCCAAGATGATTTTACTGGCCCCAAATTGGCCTCGTTAATTTTGGTACTCAACACTGATGAATCTATCTCAGGAGCCTCCTTGGATTTTACCTCAGATTCCATATCTTTTGTCCCAACACCAGGGCCAGGTTCTGCACTCTCATATCAAAACTCTCAGCCTGGCAGCTTGGCGAATTCAGGGTCTATGATTAATCCTACCCTTCCCAAACAGGTCATGGATGTCATCTTAGAAGCCAGATGGCCTAGCACTAGAAAATCTTATGCAGGTAAATGGAAGAGATTTTGCACCTTGATGCATGCTAAGGATTCGGATCCTCTCATTCCTAATATCCCATTGATTTTACATTACCTGACAGACATGCTACATAAGGGTTTATCCTTCTCCTCCATAAAAATACATGCCTCAGCTATCTCTGCACATTACAATACAGATCCTACAATCTTTTCGCATCCACTTCTGAAACAATATCTCAGAGGAGCAAAGAATTTAAGGCCTCCTAGGACACCACCCATGCCTGCCTGGGACCTCAACTATGTTCTGGAAAAACTCACTCTGCCTCCTTTTGAGCCTGCTGCCACATCTGATATTAAGTATTTATCATGGAAGACAGCTATCCTACTGGCTTTGACTTCAGCCGGGAGAGTCTTGGAGTTACAAGCACTCATGGCTGTGGAACCTTATATTATTTTTCACCAAGATAGGGTGTCTTTAAGGACTAATCCTACTTTCATGCTTAAAGTGGTTTCCAAAGTGGCTTTAAATCAAACTATTCACCTGCCAATTTTTTTCACTAATCCACAAAATAAGGGGGAAAGGATCTTGCACTTGGATATACACAGGCAACTTCGTTTTTATCTGGACAGAACCAAGGATATCAGGGAAAACAGAGCAACTGTTTGTTTCTTATGCAACAAATTCCCAAGGCAAAGCTATTTCAAAACAGACCATTTCTAAATGGATTGCTCATGGAATCAGATTTTGTTACTCTCATCATGGAAAGCAAATCCCAGGAAAAATTAGGACTCACTCTACCAGAGCTGCTGCTACTTCAGCTGCCTTTCTCAGGGGAGTACCTACCAAAGATATTTTGGAAGCTGCAACTTGGAGTTCAGTGCATACTTTCTCTAAGCACTATAATCTCCCTCTTTACTCTAAGTCTAGGGCAGGCTTTGATTCTGCAGTCTTGCAGGGCCTTCTAGCCGCCCCTTCTACTCTATAACCACCACCCTTTATCTCAGCTTTGGGATTCAACCCTACAGTGATGACTGCAACAGTGAAACACGATGAACATAGTACAGTTGTGTGCACTTACCATAAATGTAGATGTTAGAGTGTATTCACTGTTGCAGTCTGGGTTACCCACCCTCCTGTCCCCTCTTATACTTTCATTAGTGTGGTTTCCTACTTCACCCTTCTTCTGAGATGTATTTGCTACAGGGTATGGGGTTTGTTGTATGTTTCATTTTTGTTTTACTATTAGCCTTCACTTTTGGGCACCTGACATCTGGGGCAAGAAAAACTGGAGAACATGGCGTCGGCTGGCAGCTTTGTACTCCTGGTGCTCTGACGTCAGGGAGCATGACTGAACAGCCGACGCCGGACCCAGACTTTGAGATTCTGGCCGACCGAGGGCTGCCTGCCGGCAGGAAGAACCCTACAGTGATGACTGCAACAGTGAAGACACTTGAACATCTACATTTATGGTAAGTGTACACAACTGTACTTTATTCTTATTTGGATATGGGTTGATGGAACTTCTGTATTATAAGGGATATTCCGTACCACATACACTTTTCTTAATTGGTAAAAATGCCATTAGTAGAGCTTGGAAGAAGGCTTTCCCACCTGATAAGGTTCAGATCATTACAATTATTGATGAGTTCAGATCATGTAAACTCCTGTCTCTGTCCTCCAAGGCTCGGGCCCTAGCCCTTTATAAATGGAAACGTTGCAATGAACTTTTTAAAACCCCCTCACAAGTGAGATATTGCTGACAGTATGTTACTGAGGTGGGTAGTAGCTGTTCTCCTTTACAAAGGATGTCAAGAAGTAGTAATCCTTCTCAAATGTAATTTTATTTTAAGTTTCTGTAGGCCATTCAAGGAGCACGTATATCTTTTGCGGAGTTCTGCTTTACTTCTGTTAGTTGTTGACATTAATGCATTGTACATAGTTTATTATCTTTTTATTATTGCAATAAAGTTAAAAAAAAAAGCATGAGATTATAATGTTTGGATTTGTTGACTGACTGCAGTCCTCCGTGAATTATCTGAAAATGAATTTTTAATGTGGGACAGGGCAAACCTAAAAGGCAAATTCAGGGACAGTTAAAAACCCATTACCTAAAAAGTAACCTTGCATGTACATTCCCACCTTCTGTCAATGTTAGCCTAAAAGGGAGCATGTTGCATTGCTGTACATCACACCCACCTTTCTTATGGCCTCCCCTCCTTTTACATTTAGACTAAGTTTCCCATTTTGCAAACTGTTGTATAGTTTTAGAGGTCAAGTGCTGCCCATAATCCTTCTGTTACTATATTTCCATCTCTGTATTTCATTGGGAAATTCTTCCATGTCCATTTTAGTGTTATGAATTTATTGTAGCATCGTATTTGGGAATATCTAAAAACATAAAATATTTGAGTGTGGTATCATCTTGAATACACTGATTCAACCTGATGGGGTTGTCACCTCTCTCTCTGTGTGTCTATGAAGGATCTTAGCTCCTGATATTCTCTTCCTCTATCCTTGTCTCTCAGAATTCCATTCCTAAATGTTTGACTGCTATTCTTATCTTTTGTCCTGTGAAGCATCCTTCTTGACTTGCAATGTTTTTTTTTCAATTTCACACTAAGACTTCCTGACTACAAAAGTTGTAAAAAAATCAACACGAGTATGGTATCAACTATTTGGTCAGTTAGCATGTAGTTATCTGCAGTAAGACTGAGGTAGCACCATCCATACCTCCCAACTATCTGGTATTTGCCAAAAAATACTGAAATTTAAATGTAAGTAACAGGATGCCACAAAATTCAGAGTTGCTTTTTTAAATGAAGATTTTTTTCTGGTTTAACCCCTTACCAGCCTCACTGACATTAGTCACATCAGTAGAACTATAGCAATGATCTCATCAATCGATGCAGCTTGCTTGAAGGGAGCAAGCTTCAGGAATATGGATCTCTGACTCCAAGACTAGTGTGATTCTGACACAGCAAGAGCAGTTAAATATGGCTGGAGTAGATCTCTCCATGCTTGTGTTCATTCATGGCACATGAAGTGGATTTTTTTTTTAATTAAGCCTCCATGCCAGTTATCCAAGTTATGAGTCTCAGAACAGAAGCTGTACTAAGCAGAATAAATAACAGTACAGACTAAAGAAGCTGAGCCAGCAAGTTGGAGGAATGAACTAAGAAGGCAAGGTAGTGGCTCAACAATGAGACAAGCAAGGGAGGACTTCCAAGATGGCTGCACACTGATCAGCAGCTTAACTTCTGCTCTCTTAGTGAGAAAACATAAATTGCAGCTAGAGATATTATCAACTTGGGTAAAATTCAGTTGCTAGCTATTAAGTACACTGCCTGGATGTCTGCAAATAAGAAACTAAGAGAGCCTGAAAGAAAATCAACTAGAAAAAAGGTGAAGAGAAAACACTAACTTGGAAGAATCCTGTTTTCAGTAAAAAGCAGTTCAAGCTCCAACTTTGGTGCAAAACATGGCTTCCAGTAATCTAGATAAAAAATAAGACAATGTGCTCAGAGCTGATTAAAATAAATGAAATAGTGAAGAAGTGTATATCATCTCAATTAACAGAGAGTTGGAAAATGGAAGAAACGTTAAACAGATGTTCAGATGAGCTGATAAAGCTGCAAAAATCAGAGGTCAAAATGAAGAAAAGTCTGGCTTAGACTGAAACTGCTCAAGAAAAGATGTTTTAAAAAATGCTAGAATTAGAAGATGGAGCACATAGGGGGAATCTGAGATTTTCTGCTGCACCAGAGAAACTAGAAGGGCCAGATTGTATTAATTTTATGAAGGCAAAACTAAAGCAACTGGACTGGTATTCCACAACAGGAACTGTTAAATGAAAGGGCTACTCTGTGTGTATGCTCCAAGTATGGCAGTGAGAAAGCAGCCATATCCGTTAATAAAGATGCAAACCTACCAGCAGAAAGAGCCGATCCTGACAACACTGTGGGGCAAAATATTTAAAGTTGGAGACAGTAGAGTATTTATGGAAAATAATTATTTACTGTACACTGGACAGAGGAGACATTTATTCAAGTAATAAGGGAACGTCGAGAGGCAGGTGTGAGACTCGCTGCTGTATCCAGCTGTCTTCAGAATATCTTTTTCTGGAAGATCAAAGTAATTTTTTGATGTATAACAGGCTAAGGAGGAAATGCAAAAGTCTGTCCAACAATAAATGAGCCATAAAGCAGAAGGGGCTCTGTTTTTCATTGAACACACAGAGTTTGCCATTGAAACCTTTTCCACTGTCCCAAAGGAGAATATTTGAGAAATGGAGAAAGCACAGGAGTTGACATCAGGAGCACCATGGAATTGCACTGGAATTTGGAGTTGGGAGATGAAGATGAACATGAAGAACGGCAACATGAAATTTATTTAATAAATGTGAGATTGAAAAACATCAATTACATTTGTGGAATACAGCTATATCAGAATAAGTGGAAAGAGTGGATTTTTGTTGACTTTGTTAAAGATGATGTCTCACTTTGTCATTAATGTTTGGAAGGGCTCTGAGGGGAAGGGAGGAAGAGGAGGCAGGAAAAAGTTAACTTTAAGTAAAACAATTTCTTAAAGCTATTTCTATGAAACTTCACATTATAAATTGCATATTTTATAGTAAAGTATTTTAGTTCTTGTATGTGATAGTTATAAAAGTAAACATATGCCCCCTTTTTCTGCGCCTCATCTCTTTCTTCTTTTTTGTCTTAACAAATGTAAGCATTACAATGCAAAAAGAGAAGGAAAGCCAGACAAAAAACATATTTAAGTTAATAGGCTGTAATCTCAGGTTGCTGAGGTGGCAGATGGGGTATAAATGTACACAGACTATGATATATGTAGAACTAATATGATTTCTCTTACTTTTGTATACAATGAATGGCTGGATTAAGACCCTTGGCTTAATCTAATGCATTTTGAATGTAAGCAAGTAAATATGAGAACACCGAATATATTGAAAAGTTTTCCTTTAGAAATAAATGTTTCATCTTGTCTTTCAAGCTGCAACAGAGGAATACATTTTATCTTTTTTTTCTCCTACTTTTACATGGCGGCAAGCTTGATAATAGGGCAATAAAATACAAGACACTGGTTTCTTCAGGGCTAAAAGTTGATGATTTCTGAAAGTATGCAAGTAGTTTTCACATCTTTGGGAGGGAGAGTAGAGAAAAAAAAAACATCAAGCAGCAATTAGTGTTAAGTAGAAGCACAGGAAATAGCAGGGGTCTTAGTTTGGATAACCTCAGTTTCAAGTTAACTAGGGTATGTGTGAGCAGCTGTCTGAGAAAAATGTTCCTATTAGGAGAGTTAAACTTCATTATTTGAAGATGCACATAGTTATGTTATAAGATTGTTCTGCAGTATGTTTTTTTTTTTGATGGTTTTTATTAAAACAAAAAGTCTTTAACATGGGACATAGATTCCAATGTTGAAGATAAGAAAAAAAGTGTATAAAGGATTAACCTGCCAAGCAATATTGGGTGCATGCATCACAAAAGCTGGAATTAGATATGTAAAAAAAAGCTGCCATATATAATAGGTGGGAATAATTACTTCTTACTATAATGGTGACACATTCAATATTATCTTGGAATGTGAATGGCCTCACAGGTATAGACAATAAGGAAATAATACTTACTTGTATTGAGAAATGCAGTACAGTACAGGACTTCTAAGATAGCTGCACATTGAGTAACAGCTTAATTCTGACTTTCCCAGTGTGAAAACAGAAACTTAGCAGAAAAAAACAGTGGACCTAGATTTCTGAGTAAATTTCTGCAGCTAATTAGTAAGATCACTGCCTGGATGCCAGGAAAAAAAGAAACAGAGGACCTGAAGGAATATCAACTACAAAAGGTGATGAAAAAACAGACTACTTCCTCTATTCTGTTCCAGAATCCTAAGTCCTGTGGCTTGGAAAGTGGATGCCCTCTCTTTTTCCCTGGAAGAGGATGTTTCTGTACACATTCCCTGTGCTTCCTCACAAGATCAGGCAGGACTCATCCAAAATCTTGCTAGTGACTTCCTTTTTGGCCCAGACAGCATAGGTTCCCCCTTCTTTCTCACTTGACAAGGGCAATCACCCCAAGATAACTCACTAGTTGGACTTTCTCACACAAGACAAAGGGTGTCTTACCCATTCTCAGTTTTCCACTCTTCAGGTGATGCTGTAGGTGATAGGGTTATGATCCCTTTATGCACCTCTTTTCTGAGGACATGAATTTGGTTCTGCAGGAGGCCAGGAAGCCCACTACCAGGAAATCATATTTGTCCAAATGGAAAATATTTTCGGTCTGGTGCCTCTCTCAACTTAAGGATCTGCTACCTGTGGAGGTTCCTCTAGTTCTCTCTTATTTGTGTGATCAATTTCTGCCTGTCTGCCCTTGATTGACTGGTTTCTAGATTTGAGGTCAAGCAATTTCTTAAAGATACCCTTCATATCAGGCCTCCCTGGAAGCCTATTTTGCCTTCCTGGGACCTCTGTTTTGTTCTTAAAAATTAAATTGGGCTCTTTTTGAGCCTGCTGCTTCAGCTTCCTTACAACATTGTACTTGGATGACTGTTCTTCTATTGGCTCTCACTTTGGCCAAGAGGGTGGTTGAAGTTCAGGTTCTCATGGCTTGGGTGTCATGACAGGGTGTCTCTTCATACTAACCCTTCTTTTATGCTTAAGGTGGTCAATGCATTTTCCCTTAATCAGTCTATTCATCTACCTTTTTTCATTTTCCGTAGTCTGCCATTGCGAAGATTCTTTACAGGTTGGATTTGCATAGATAGCTCAGACATTATTTGGATAAAGCTAAATTGATTCACAAATCTGATCAACTTTTTGACTCCTTTCATCCCAGGTCTTTGGGTTTGGCTGTTTCTAAGCAAGCCGTCTCTTCCTGGATTTCTAACCCCATTTCTTTTTATTATTCTTTTCATGGGAAATATCTTTTTTCATCAAAGAATGCACATTCTTCTGGGGTTACCACCTCTTTTGGTGCTTTTTTTTCACAGGGCTGGATACTAATTCTTTTGTTCATACTTTTACTAAGCATTACAAGTTGGATGTTATTTCCAAGGGCTAGAGCTGTCTTAACCAGGACTATCCTGCATTGTTTTTTGGAGGGCTCTCCTCTGCTGTCCTCCTCCCAGTCTTCTTCCTGAGCTGTTGTGCTCTCCCTATTTGTAAGGAATACTGCAGCAATGATATGGAAGGACAGTACAGTTCTGTAAAATGTTATCATAATAGTAGCTGTCCTTTTCTTCACTGTTGCAGGTTTCGCTCTGAATTGTGTTACTGAGACATGCTTCTGAATGTTTTTTTTTTTTTTTTAATTTGTGTATATGCAGTGAAAAATATTTATCCTTACTTTTTGAAATCGTAATTGCTTTATCCTGAGAGAAACAGTGCAGGGTGTTTAGTAGTGCCACAGAAGGTTGAAAGTAACATTTCAAGTAATTAAATATTGTTGTACACTTTTTTAATCCGTTACCCTTTACATGCTGTAGGTTGCCTACAATATGTAAGGCCTAATGGATAATACATATTGCAATTTTCCCACATTGCAGTTAAACAGAATGATTTGTCATATATGTGTACTGTCCCTTGCGTACAAATTGCAGGAAAATAACAAAAGGGAGAAAATCACTGCATTGGCTTACTTTATGTGTTGATCTAGACTCTGTTGATAATTGATGTGGAAAAGAATTGTGTTTTTTTTTTATTTTTATGTTGGAAGTTGGGACTGATTTTAGACTTTTGTAACATACACATGAAGTTTTTTTTTTTCAGTGCCTTGATTATTATGCTAATACAATAAAACAGTAATGGCTAGTATGGGGTTTGGCATCCATAAACACTGCAACTTCACTTGATTGTATTATGCAGTTTTGAACCTTTCTGCCTTCATTATGTTGTCAGGCTGTAAATGCAGGGTTTAATATCCTTATCCTCTGTTTAAACCAAGGCTCATTTAGTGCTGTCAATCACGTTTTGGTTTCATATTGTCCACAGCAGGTATCACATGGAAACGGTGCAAGATTTCTCATTAGCATGCTGGTTCACACACAGGATTTATTTTGTTACATTTAAAGTGAATGCATAATGAGACATCTTCGGGCTGCATACAAACTGACTCAGTAATCGAGTAGATTTAGCTAAAATAAAATTGCATCACAGCCATTTAGGGCATTTTACATTCTGTGGCTTAAGTAGACCCATTGACCTCAATTAAGTCATATTCAGTATTTGGTGGTGTTCAGTCCCATGCTCATCCATATTTTGTGATCTTTTCAATGTTGTTTGTGAAAGAGGTTGTGTTATGCTGCCTATTACAATATGCAAAATACAGAGAACCTTTGAGTACTAGACTGCAGAGTGCCAGGTTTTTAAACTTAGAAAACTTGTATCTTAAAAAATAATTAAATGACTCAAGTCTGAAGGCAGTGGGTTGTTGCTGCATGTAGTGATTAAAAATTGATCGTAGTTTGCTTACAACATGAATACTCTTCTTTTTTTAGAATATCTCAAGGCTCTAGCTTATGTACCCATTATTAGATATTTTGCAGATAATAGTTAAAGTGTTTTTTTTTTTTTTTTTTTTTTTTTTTGTTAATACTTAAAAAGACAGAACTGTGATGTTCATCTCACATTGCTGCAGTCATAACCTGTGGGTAGTCCGCTGTCCTCGGTCGGCCCGAATACCAAAGTGTTAGGCTGGCGTCGGTCATGGTCGCTCAGATCTGACGTCAGTACGCCGTGGTACTAAAGCGCATGACCGACGCCATATCCTCAGTCTTTCTTGCCGCATGGTCCGAAGCAGAAGCAGCGTTTGCAAGTGCCGTTCGGCGTCCTGAAATTTTCGTATTCTGAGTTTCAGACCGAAGACCAAGTTGGGCTAAGTACCCCGTTGGGGAATATTTTTGTCTTTTCTTGCCTCAGTTAAATCCGGATGTCAGAAAAAGTAAATAATTGTATTTCTTGTGGGAAGCAGATACCTCATAGGGATTACCACTCTCTCTGTATTCCTTGCTTGGGGCCTGAGCACGACGTAGTCGGGTGTCGCTTTTGTGCTAAGTTTAATAAGCACACCATTAAACGCAGGTTAGATTGTGCTAGACTTGTCTTCGGTAAGTGGTGTAATTACAATATGCCATTGGATCCTGCGACGCCCACTACCGCTAAGAAGCGTAAAGAAAAAACGTTAAAGTCCAAGCAGGATGAGTCGTCCGTTACGGACGCCGGTTCTTTGGAAACTACGGTGGAATCTGTGGATCCAGCCGAGGTTTCAGCTGAATCTCAGGGGGAGCCTTTAATCTTGCAGGATGTGGCCTCTCCGGAGTCGGGTCAGGCTGAGGGGGCCTCTCAGGTCTCTGTAGTCCCTTCTTTGCATAAGGTGGTTAGGCCTTCTACTTCTGTCTCTAAGGCACCTTCCAAGGTCAGGCCTGGTTTGTCTTCCACTGGTGTCAGCCCTAGTTCTGTACCTAAAAAGCATATGCTGAAGATGGCAGAGGATTTAATTTCTTTAATCAGGGGTTCTATCTCCGGATAAGAGGCCTAGGGTGGAGCCAGAGGTGGAAGGATTGGAGCATTCCTCAGATTACTCTGAGTCTTCGGCTGAGGACATTCAGGATTTTCCTCCTTATTCTGATTCAGATGCAGAGGATTCATGTCCTTCTGCTTCCCCTCCAGAGGATTTTTCTTTTTCTGAAACCCTGCATTCCATGAGGGAGCATTTTAAGTGGGAAGGTCAGGATTTCTCAGATTCTCGAAAGAGGCTTAGGGAATTTTTATTTTTACCACAGCATTAGGCCCTTGGCTATTCCCCCTGTTTTGGATGTTGTACAGGATGTTTTCTCTGAAGCTTCCCTTAATCCTAATTCTTTACCTCCTGCTCCTGTCAAACCAGACGGGTATTACAGAGTGCCAGAGGCTCATAAATATTTGTATAAGAGCCCAAGAGCTGACCCAGAAACTATTAGCCAGGGACCTAAGGGTGTCAGGGCTTCTATTGTAAAGAATCCAGTTCCTCTGGATAAAGATTCTAGAGCTTTGGATAGGTGGGGTAAAAAAGTGTATACCTCTTCCACTCTAGCGATGAGGGCTTTGAATTGCCAGTTTCATATGCTGAAGTACCAGAATTTTCTCTTAAGTCAGTTAAAATCTAAGGTAGATGCTTTGGCAGAGGGTATTGAGTGTAAGGAATTGCAAGATTTAGTTCATGCCTCTGATCAGGTGGGTAAGCATTCTTTGCAGTGTGGTTTTGATGCTCTTCAGGCTTCCTCCAGGGTGGCTGCCACTGGATCAGTTATTCGTAGGCACGCCTGGCTTAAGGATCAGAATTTGTCAGAGCATGTTAAAGCTCGAATTTTGGATGCTCCCCTTCAATCTGAAGTTCTGTTTGGTTCTCCTGTGGAGTCAGTTTTGAAGAAAATGGAAGACAAAGCTAAGTCCATGCAGACAGTTAAGGAATTTTTACAGGTGCAGCCCCCTAAGTTTAGCAGAAATTGGCCTGCTAAGGGATGGGCTTATCCTTCTTCTGATTTACAGTCTAGGGGCAGATCTAGACGTGGTAGGGGCAGAGCTCATGCTCAGGGTTCTTTCAGACCGAGGACGTGGAGTTCCCCTGCACAATCTTCGGGTGAGGGCAGGGGTCAGCCTTTTCGTAAACAGACCCAATGACCTGTATCTTCAGCTGCCAGATCCCTCCTGTCTGGCAGCTCCTCTGGGAGGAAAGTTGGCACTTTTCAGGCAAAATTGGCTTTTAGTCACCCAGGACAAATGGGTGTTGGACATTATAAATCGAGGCTACAAGTTTTATTTTCACACCTTGCCTCCTTTCAAAGGCATGCCAGACGTTCCTCCTCAGCAAAAGGTGGAGGCTCACAAGCAGATTTCTTTACTTCTAAAAATGGGGGCTATCCAGGAGGTCCCTCCGTCAGAAGTAGGCCTAGGATTTTATTCTCGCCTGTTTCTTGTACCAAAGAAAGGAAACACTTGGAGGCCAATTCTGGATTTGTCTATTCTCAACACATATTTGGACATTCCAAAATTCAAGATGTTAACTTTGCAACAACTTCTGCCTCTGCTAGGCAAAGATCACTGGATGGTAACTCTGGATCTCAAAGAGGCTTATCTTCACATTCCTATCAGGCCCAGCTGCAGGAGGTTCCTGCGTTTTCGGGCTGGGACTTTACATTATCAGTTCTCTGCATTGCCCTTTGGCTTATCTACTGCGCCCAGGGTGTTCACAAAGGTCCTGGCTCCGGTGATAGCCTTCTTGAGGTTAAGGGGAATACAAATTTATCCTTATTTGGACGATTGCCTGATTCTTGCTCAAGACAAAGTCAAGTTACTTCACCATCTACAGTATGTTATGGCAGTGTTAAGGTGCCTAGGGTATTCTGTGAACAAAACAAAGTCCAGTCTAGTACCCTCTCAGGACATGTGCTTTCTGGGTGTGAGACTGAATACAGCCTCTCAGATGGCGTTTTTGACACCGGATAAACAAAGAAATCTTACCCTTTACTTCCAACAATTGTCTCTACGGTCCAGGCTGACTGCAAGGACAGTCCTTCAAGCCTTGGGGTTCATGGCATCTTGTATTCTGGTGCTTCCCAATGCCAAACTTCATATGAGGAAGCTACAATGGTATCTCAAAAGCGTATGGACTCAACACTGCCACGATTTGGACACCGTCATTCAGATAATACCTTGCATCCAAAGGGAATTTTTGTGGTGGGCTCAGGAATGTCACCTAAACAAGGGACTCTCTGTGACCCGACCAGAGGCAAGTCAGATCTTAACGACAGATGCCTCAGACATGGCTTGGGGAGCACACTTCAATGGAAAATGGGTTCAAGACACGTGGCCTGCCAGACTACAACATTTGCATATCAACATGAAGGAGATGTTAGCAGTCCAATTTGCATTGATGGCTTTCAAGGATCTACTTCACCCAGGACAAGTGTTGATTCAAACAGACAACACAACAGTCATGTGGTACATCAACAAGCAAGGGGGAACCCATTCATACCCTCTTTGCAGACAAGCTATGATTTTGTGGGAGACTGCTCTTAGTTTGCACTTCACTCTTCAGGCAAGGTTTCTGCCAGGAGCACAGAACTCCTTAGCAGATGTTTTGAGCAGACAGATGGTGGATCCCCACGAGTGGAAATTGGATCCTCATGTTTTTCAACAGTTGACGGTGGCTTGGGGGACTCCAGACATAGATCTGTTCGCTTCTCCACTGAATTACCAACTGCCAAAGTTTTGCACAAAGCTGTTTCACCCAAAAGCTTGGAAAGTGGATGCTCTATCATTCAGTTGGAACAACCTTCACGTTTATGCCTTTCCTCCTCTGCCTCTCCTTCCCAAGGTGCTCTTGAAGGTCAGGCAGGACAAGCCTTGCATGATTCTAATAGCTCCAGACTGGCCACGGCAGCACTGGTACCCTCTGCTGAGGAGTTTAGTACGGGAGCCTCCTTGGCCTTTGCCATCAATTCCACACCTTTTGTCCCAGGCAAGCAATCATTTCCGCAATGTCAGGATTCAGTCCCTGCATCTGACAGCCTGGCGTATTCTGTTTTAGACCCTGGGGGGTCGCAGCTTCCTCAACAAGTTTTGAATGTCATTTTGGAGGCCAGACGGCCTAGTACAAGGAAAGTTTATGCTGATAAATGGAGGAGATTTTTTCTTTGGAGCAAAACAAAGAGCTTTGATGTTTCAGTGCCTAATTTGAGTGTTTCACTTCAGTATCTTACAGAATTATTAGACAAGGGTTTGTCTTTCTCCTCTGTAAAAGTTCATGCTGCAGCCATTTCTGCTCACTATGACTGTGACCCACCATTATTCTCTCACCCTTTGTTTAAGCAATTTCTTAGAGGGGCAAAGAACATAAGACCCCCACGTAGAGCTCCTACTCCTTCCTGGGATCTCAATTTTGTGTTGGAAAAGCTCACTTTACCCCCTTTTGAACCTGCAGCTACTTCGGAGTTGAAGTTTTTGTCTTGGAAGACTGCTTTTTTGTTGGCCATTACGTCTGCTAGAAGGGTATCTGAATTACAGGCTCTAATGGCAGTTGAACCCTTCCTGATATTCCATAAGGATAGGGTCTCCCTACGTACTAATCCTACTTTTCTGCCTAAAGTTGTTTCTAATGTGGCCTTAAACCAATCTATTCATTTGCCTACATTTTATGCTGATCCCCAAAATAAGGGGGAAAAAATTTTGCACTCTTTGGATATTCACAGGCAGTTACGTTATTATTTGAGCAGAACTAAAGGGTTCAGACAGTCCCAACAGTTATTCATTTCTTTTGCCTTGGGTTCACATGGAAAACCTGTTTCAAAACAAACTATTTCTAAGTGGATTGGCCATTGTATTGCTTTTTGTTATTCTCATCATGGTAAGGAGGTTCCTGCTGGAATCAGACCTCATTCCACTAGGGCGACTGCCACTTCTACTGCTTTTTTAAGGGGAGTAGCTACTAAAGATATTTTGGAGGCAGCTACCTGGAGTTCAGTGCACACTTTTTCTAAACATTACCATCTCCCTCTTTATTCCAAATCTAGGGCTGGGTTTGCCAGTGCAGTTTTACAGGGCATGTTAGCAGCTCCTAATGCTATCTGATTTTACCAACCTCCCTTTACCTTTGCTTTGGGATTCTACCCACAGGTTATGACTGCAGCAATGTGAGATGAAGAACATAGTACAGTTTTGTACCTACCATAAATGTAGATGTTCAAAGATCCACATTGCTGCAGTCCAGTTTACCCTCCCTCCTTCCCCTCTGTAGTTTGGGGTGGCTGTGTGGCTTGTGGTGTATCTATTGTTTCTACTTTGGTGATTGGGTATTTTTCTATTTTTGGCTATGGCCTTTCTTTTTAAGGCCTTCTGACATCTGGGGCAAGAAAGACTGAGGATATGGCGTCGGTCATGCGCTTTAGTACCACGGCGTACTGACGTCAGATCTGAGCGACCATGACCGACGCCAGCCTAACACTTTGGTGTTCGGGCCAACCAAGGACAGCGGACTACCCACAGGTTATGACTGCAGCAATGTGGATCTTCGAACATCTACATTTATGGTAGGTACAAAACTGTACTTTCTTTCCCTAGAAGAGACATACACAACAGTTGTGTTGAACTTCCACCTTGGTACTGAATATCTTCATTTGCTTTTGAATAAAGTGATTTAATGTTCTTTTTAAAAATTGTATGATTGAGTGGTGTGGCTAATATAGACATCCAGCCAAGCATATTTGTGTTCCCGGTAGCGTGTGAATAAGTTAAGCTTCATTTGCTCTGTGGGTATGTTCTCTCAGCATTGCTGATAATGTGGATTATGTACATTCTCCATATTTTGGCAGATTGCTGCCACTCTGAAGCATACCTCTTAGAACAAAAAATCTGGACAAAGCCATAAATAATGGGAGGACAAAGGCCCAAAAATAATGACACTTTTTAAATATTGTTCTTACAAACATAGAAAGTTGATAAAATAACGGGTTTTGCATTAGCACAAATTTTCTGTAGGGTATGAAATCTGAAACTCAAATGTCTATCATTGTTCTCTGACTTTAACCCTCAATTTACCATTGATTTGCCAGAAAACCACAATTTTATGAGAAACAGACCCAAAATATGAGGCAAAAATCTATACATTTGAGAAGTATGCTGTGAATGAGTCTTTAAACACTATCACCTAACAACTGTACATGTCTGCTTCAGAATGGCCACATATTCAAAGTACAGGCCATGTTCCTTCCATCCCCCATTCATAGTCAGGCTTGATTAGCTCATCTTTTGTAGAAATATGTTTGGTATTGCATATAAGCATCTTTAGATATATAATGTGTATTTGTACGCACACACTGTTAATTTGTTGTGGGACAAATATTCAGAAAATGGCAGTAAGTATATTGTGCTAAAGGGCAATTTGCATTTTCTTGCCCTCACATTTATTCTAAAGTACCCCCATCTTAAACTTTCCTCCCACAGTATTTTTGGGGAGCCTGTGGCCTAGACCATGGCTGGGAATTTGCGTACATCTGTTGCCATTTTGTTGACTGAGAACTTCACTTAACTGATCTGTTCTTTTCTATAATCAGAGAGAGGGCTCTCCTTTACAATTTTTAATTTTAATTTTAATTTTCACATGCTTTTCAGATCATAGCTTGCTACAGATCACCTACCTTGTCTCAGGACCCCCACTCAGCATTCCTGAGAACACTGGAAAATATGAAGGTCCTACCTAAGACCATGATATTGGGTGATTTCAACTACCCTAACATTGACTGGGAAAACTACTCGAGTACAAACTCCTTCGCCCAACACTTCCTAGAGTTTATAAACTCAAATGCCCTGGAACAGCTGGTCAACATGCCCACAAGAGGTGACAACATATTGGACCTGATCATCACCAACATGGGAGATCAGTGCTCCACACCAGAGGTAAACCCCTTGCTGGTAAGATTAGACCATAAACTAATCACACTGGACATCCAAATCCCGACCCCCACCCCCAGTCAAGGAAACCACTGTGAAAAACTTTTCAAAAGCCAACTTCTCAAGACCGAGGTGGAAAGTTTCAAAACCCCCTTGCGAAAGAATCCTTTAAATGCATTCTGTGAGCACCTACAGGAATGCATGGAGCGAGCCATCCCAAGTAAACCAAGACTCACTCCTCCAAAAAGAGGAAACCAGTCTGGTGGTCCCCGGCCATAAATAAGCTATACAACAGAAGGAGGAAACTATTACATGATAGAGCAAAATCCCAAAAAGGAAAGGCAGCCCTGATCAATATTAGCAAGAAACTACGACCCCTCATAAAATCATCCAAGGCCAGTTTCGAAAGAAAAATTGCCAAAGACTCTAAAGATAATCACAAAGCCTTCTTTAGCTATGTCAAGAATCTAGGTGGCAACTCTCAGATATGCTCTGAGCTAGAGCAGAATGGCAAAAAATACACTGAACCAACTGACATTGCCAGCATCCTGGCTGACAGGTTCAGTGCAAACTTTACCCTCCCCCCTCACCCCCAAAAGGGCCCGTGTCCATCCCAGATGAATGTAGAGCCCCAGACATCACAGACACGCAGGTGAAAACAGCCCTCTCCAAAGATAAAAACACAGCATCAATGGGACCGGATGGTATCCCAGGCTGCGTCTTACACAAGCTCCAAAATGAACTAAACCCTCACCTAAATTCACTGTTTAAACTCAGCCTTACCACAGGCTGTGTACTCGAAGAATGGCATACAGCAACAGTCATCCCGCTCCACAAAGGTATTGCCACAACAGATCCTGGGAACTATCGCCCCATAAGCCTGACTAGCCTGGTCTGCAAAGCTGTGGAGCGCATCATCATGGAACTCATAAACAGAGACATTGAGAACCTCCAGACACTGGACCCTACCCAATTTGGCTTTGTTAAAGGCAGATACTGTCTCCTAAACCTAGTTGACTTCTTTGAAACAGTTACCAAGGCCATAGATGAGGGAAAGATAGTCCACACAGCCTACCTGGACCTCGCTAAGGCCTTCGACACCATTTCCCACTCTGGCATCATAGATAAGCTCACCAGCTTTAACATTAACCCCTATGTCACGAGATGGGTTGCCAACTGGCTCACGGATAGAACACACATGGTCAGAGTTGCGGGTGCCATGTCCGACTCTAAACCAGTTACAAGTGGCGTCCCACAGGGCTCAGTTCTGGGACCCCTCCTGTTTGGTATATACTTCTCTGAGCTACAGGCAAACACGGGAGGACTATGGCTGACCAAGTTTGCAGATGACTGCAAACTGGGGGCCATAATCAACTCTCCGGCTGACACAGACATCCTCCAGAAGGGTCTCACGAAGACAGGTTCCTGGTGTCAGAACCATGGCCTCAAGCTAAATGCCAAAAAATGTATAGTCATCCCCTTTGGGAAAAACAAAGTGCCCATGAATTATCACATAGGTGGTAATCCACTAAGTATGGAAGATGTAATTAGGGATCTGGGGACCCAGGTAAATAGCAACCTCTCCTTTGATAATCACATTGCCAAAGTGAATAGAAAATCTTTCTATGTAGCCCACCTAATCATGAAAGGGTTCACATCTAGATCAAGAAAGGTCATTGTGCCCCTCTACTCATCACTCATTAGGCCCATAATTGAGGATAATGCCCCATTTGGAATGTACCTTACTCGACACCTGCAACAGCTGGAAAAAACACAGAAGTACCTCACCAAGAGGATCATGGGCCTCAAACAGATGCCCTATGCAGCTCGACTTAAGAAACTCCAGCTCTACTCAGTTGCTTACCGTCTGCAGAGAGGTGATCTCTGCCTGACGTACAAGGCCATGTCCAACCTGGAATTAATGGACATGCTCCAGCTCAAGAAAACCAAATCTCTTAGAGCCACATGCTCCAGTGAATTAAACCTCAGCACAACAATAAACAGGACATGCTGGAGGGATAGATTCCTGTCTCAGAGACTTCCATTGCTCTGTAATAGAATGCCAATTTATGTTAGGCAAAGCCCCTCACTGACTCTCTTCAAGAGAAATCTTGACGAGTGGATGGGAAGTCGTAAATTTACCCCTGGGATCACTTCAGTGGCCCTGCTAGACAGAGGCCCAGGAAATTAATTTAAAAGGGAGGCGAAAGCCAACACATTCTGGCTAGGCTTATAAATGCCATTGGGCAGATAGCCTAGTACCTACCTATGAACATTCTGTACAGATTGTCTACAGCTCCTCTTGCGTATTTGTAAGGTATTGTATTGAGTAACTAAGAGGGAAAAACATTGTGTTACAGTAGTGAAGGGGTAATGATCAATGACTGAATCTCTTCATTCACTTTGAATGCAGTGTTTGATGCATTACATCTCCTTCTTTGGAATTTCTTATTTACTGAGCTTGATAGCCAACTTGTACAATTTCCATGAATACAATACCCTTTATGTTTAGGTCACCTTTTGAACTACCCTAAGCATTTTATTCAGTTAGTAAGGCTCTGTTGCCTCTGATATCGTCCTTGTCCATGTTTTTTGGAATTTTGTGACTGCCAGTTATAATTTCTTCCCATGTTGAAAGTTAATGTCACAATTTGCTCCATATATGCAGGTGGTGTAAATGTTTTTGTCATCTTGTCACTATGCAGAGGTGTTTTGTATATGTAGTTGTCTAGTTGTTTTGCCAGCCCTGAAAAATAGAGCATTGTATCTCAGTGTGAAAGTTCTGTTTACAAATACAGGGAAAAATCCATTTTGAAGAGACATTGATGTTAGTGGGGTCATTTTGACTTGTACTGGAAAAATTGGAAGAGGAAGTTGAAGGCTAAGAACTCCTGAGGAAAGCTGCAGTGCTTATCTTGGTTGCAGGAAAATGGATCTTAATGGTGTTTTGTTGTAACATTGAGTAACACAGGTAATTCTCAGGTAACAAATCAAATTGTGCAAAGTGGAATATTTGGCGGTAAGCTTGGAACAGATAAGAAAAGACTAGACAGGACTGTGTAGCATTATATGCCATATAAAGAAAGAATAGTTATAAGAAGACAAACATTGTGGTATTTTGATAAAGGAGGTAAGAAGGTATGATTTTGAATGTGATGAAATGAAATAGGGCAGCAGGTAATGCAGGTAGGAGGAAGATAGTGAAGCAACATGTGAAAATGACTGGTCAGTGGTGGGATATTCGATGCAAAAGTTAGATGAGAGTACGTGACATCATGCTACAACACTGTTGTCAGAAAATAGGCTTGAGGTCATTGTAGTGAATGCCTCCATGATGAAATGGATACCCAAGGAAAATTACAAATCATTTACCAATTTCCCCTTTATATTGCACAAGTTCTTTGTTGTTGAATAGTGTGCTAAAAACTCTTCAGTTATTTTTATATAGGAGAAAGGAAACTTATTTGTAGTTTTTTTTCTCACAGGTGCTGTTTGCCCCTGTGACTGTGACCATCAAGTTTTTCCTGATTTGACCTGCATCCATTTCCTTTTCCCATACAGTGTGTTCCTAATTTGGTGGCAAGAGCCATCTGGAGGGAGTAACATTCAGGGAGCACTGAGGGTGCTTTCTGCCCTTCCTGATGTCTTGGCAGTGAGGGAGCTTCTTGTGGCACTAATCCCATCCCCTGGGTCTCTTGTGAGCACCTGTGTCACCAAAGGGGAATTCCATAGTGTGACCCTGACTATGCATGCCCATGATGCCAATCCCACTAACTCCTGATCCATGGCTGTTTGCATTGTGCAATCCTTCATTTGCGTGAGGACAATCATCTGTCATGGAACCACCATCTCCACTCCCCTGCCCAGCTCTGCCAGAGTCCAAGCCACTGTTTGAACTTCAGTAATCTGAGTCACTGTCCTACAGCTAGGTACAAGAAAAACAGCTGTTCTGCTGAGAGATAACTGGAGACCACTTAGAGTTGGATTCATAATGTATCACCATTTGGGTTACTGGTATTCTGTGGACTTTATTAGTATGAAGGAGCATTAGGAGTGCAGCAGGTGTGGGGTTAATGGGTGGAATATTTTTGATCAGCTAACTCCTGTTGGAGACATTTTTACTATGGCCACAGAGAGCAAGACCGAGGTGTAGCTTGTAAAACTATTGATTTAGAAAAGCCCTTAGAGTGCCCCACAGCAACAGTTATTCTGCTCCACAAAGGTGGAGCTACAATAGACCCTGGGAACTATCTCCCTATAAGCCTGACTAGCTTGGTCTGCAAGGCTATGGAGCGCATCATCATGTATCTCATTAACAGAGACATTGGGAACCTCCAAACACTGGACCCTACCCAGTTTGGCTTTGGTAAGGGGAGATCATGCCTCGTAAACCTGGTGGACTTCCTTGAGACAGTTACCAAGGCTATAGACTAGGGAAAAGTGGTCCACACAGCCTACCTAGACCTCGCAAAGGCCTTCAACACCATTCCCCATTTTGGTATTATAGACAAGCTCACCAACCTGAACATAAACCCCTACTTCACGAGATGGGTTGCCAACTGGCTCACGGACAGAACCCACATGGTAAGAGTTGCGAGAGTTAGGTCTAACTCTAAACCAGTTACAAGTGGCGTTCCCCAGGACTCGGTCCTTAGACCCCTCCTGTTCGGCATATACTTCTCAGAGGTACAGGCAAGCACAGGAGGACTATTGCTGACCAAATTCGCAGACTACTGCAACATAGGGGCTATAATTGACTCTCCGGCTGACACAGACATCCTCCAAAAGGGTCTCACTGAGACAGATACCTGGTGTCAAAACCGTGGCCTCAAGCTAAATGCTACAAAGTGCATAGTCATCCCCTTTGGAAAAAACAAAGTACCCACAAACTACCACATAGGTGGTAGCCCCCTAAATACAGAAGACGTAATAAGGGATCTGGGGACCCAAGTAGATAGTAATATCTCCTTTGATAATCACATTGCCAAAGTGGTTAGAAAATCCTTCTATGTGGCCCACCTAATCACAAAAGAGTTTGCATCCAGATCAGAAGAGGTCATTGTGCCCCTCTACGCATCACTCATCAGACCCATCATAGAGTACAATGCCCCATTTGGGATGTACCTTACAAGACACCTGCAACAGCTGGAAAGACCACAGAAGTACCTCACCAAGAGGATCACTGGCCTCAAACAGATGCCCTATGCAGCTCGACTGAAGAAACTCCAGCTGTACTCTGTTGCATACCGCCTACTCAGAGGTGATCTCTGCCTGACATACAAGGCCATGTCCAAGCCAGAATTGATGGACATGCTCCACCTAAAGAAAACCATATCCCCTCGAGCCACACGCTCTAGGGATCTAAACCTCACCACAACAGTAAATAGGGCGTGCTGGAGGGATAGATTCCTGTCCTAGAGACTTCCCATGCTATGGAACAAGATTCCAATCTACATTAGGCAGAGCTCCACACTAACACTCTTTAAGAGAAATCTTGAAGAGTGGATGGGAAACAGAAAGTTTACCCCGGGGATCACTTCAGTGGCTGTGCTGGACAGAGGTACAGGGAACTAATTTAAGGGGGTGGCGAAAGCCAACACATTCCGGCTAGGCTTATAAATGCCTTTGGGCAGATGGCCTAGTACCTACCTATGAACCTATGATGTTTGGCAGTGCAAAGGATTAAAGCTGAGTTAAGGAACTGCATCTTGTGGTCCAGGGTTTGAGTCCTTCACCCTCTGTTTACATACTGTTTGACTTTGAGCCATAGGTTCATACCAGGTCGTTAGGTAGATCATTTACAGTCTAGCTTCAAGATCTCATTTCATGAGTACCTTATAACATGAATAATTACTACACAATTTTGTCCACTTTCATTGAGGAGTTTGAGGGGCCAGATCAGAGGTGAATTTATGATGTGTTCATTCAGGTTGCACCTGAATAGGGTCAGGAATCTACATTGCTTTTTTTCTGAGGGAAGTATATCCGATAAAAAGGGATTCTTTTGAGAGCGCTATCTCACTAGCAAGTCCTATTTACTCTGCAGTGGAGGCTCATCTCCTTTCTTTTGAGTTTGTGTATAGAGTGCTTGCCTTGCATATGTGTAGGGTTTCGCATAGGACTGATTAATTTGAGGCTTTGTTGGCAAGGCGGACACCCCCCCCCAAGAGTTTGAAGGAAACAGAGTGAGAATGTTTTAAGGTGGTCTCTTAGTGAGGAAATGATAGGTGTCGCTAGTCACTTTACTAGACAGTGCTATTGGACTGAGTCTGAAAAATGTCAGTGTGGATCAGTGTTTTACCCAGGATAACAAAAACAAAATAAATAAATATACTCTGTATGAGGAGGAGTTGTGAATATGTCTGCAGTGAAGTTTTGGATAGGAATCAGGCTACATTTAGGGAAATGGCTGTTGTCCCTGAGGATCATTAGGCTCCTTTTTGTTTTATTATATGCATGGATAGTAGGTTTGTAGTTTTTGTGAAAAGGCTCAAGGCCTTTAGACTATCGAGGAACCTGATTCCTTGACTCCTGCCTTGAAACCTGTGGACATCCATGTAATTATCCAATTCCTCCTTTGAGATTTGAATTAATGCGTTAAGTTTATTCCTTCAGTGTGGAAGTCTCAGAGACCGAGAATAATCTAATAGACTAAGAGTACTGAAACCAATAATCTGGGTGCCATTTTTCTTACTGGTGTACACATTTTGTTATTTTTGAAAGCTGTGCTTAATGGATAGGTTATTTTAGGGATGCAGGCTCAGTGTGTGAATTAAGTATGAAGCTTGTGTCGTGGGCTGAAATCATTTTCAGGATGGGGTTAGTGTGGGTTAACGATAGGTCAGGAGTAGACTCTAGGTGTGTCTAGGCATTAAAGTTGTATTACATTCTCCCAGAGTGGCTGGAAAGGATTGCACCATCCTAGAGAAATGTGAAATTGATTGAAGATAGTGAAATTAGAATTTCCAAGTTTTTTTAAACATTTATATTGATATTGTTTTATAGGAGCTGTTAAGTATTTTGGTGTGGTTCTGGATAGAAAAGATGGCAGGCAGGGTTTGTTATGGTTTAATTTGGAAACAGCTGAATCCATTGAAAAGATTATTGTTTTGCTATTGGTACGATTTAAGAAAGTCTATTATACAATGGAAACTCGGCAAAGCCAAGAAACGTGCATGCTTTTGGCTAATCCAACCAGCGTGGGCATTGTAAATCCAAAGCAACTAACAAAAAAGTCCGGCCACTAAGATGTCATGCAGC
Organism: Protopterus annectens; assembly: GCF_019279795.1. Classification (NCBI taxonomy): domain Eukaryota; kingdom Metazoa; phylum Chordata; order Ceratodontiformes; family Protopteridae; genus Protopterus; species Protopterus annectens. The sequence goes on from NC_056742.1 coordinate 379,752,615, forward strand.
AATGACGGCAAAACATGTAAACAGAGAAAACACACCAAGCATCCCACAAGAAACAAAAAAAAAAAACATAGCATAGCACTAAACAAGTGTGTGATATCGTCGCTGAACTACCCAGGACCCAGAGTTGCTTCCTGATGCAGTCCTCCGGCCCTCAACTCATGAAGAGCAATCTACTTGCTAAAGCCAGATCCATCCTCCCTCAGGACTTCTACCTCTTTTTTTTTTTTTTTTTTAACTGTACGCTTAACATACGATGTACCAAAGCTGCTTTCTTTAACAATTTTCCGAAATGCCTATATAGAAAAACAAAACACAAAAATGCAAGCACTGCACTTCTCATAGCACCCCCTAAACCTTTGTGCCTGAGTGGCTGCCTTTCTCATCTTACCTGTGCTGTACTTCTGCTTCATGATAGGACTTGGAATAAATGGTACTTTTCTGTTATTGGGGAAACACATAGGTACCTACCTCCAAAGCATCTAACAAAAAAGTCCTGCTAGAGAGCATGTAGGAAAACCCAGAGTTTTTCATCTCTACTATAGAAGCTGGAAGGAAAAGAATTTCAATAAAGACAAATGA